>NW_003314289.1:1234292-1420501 GCF_000143415.4 Selaginella moellendorffii | reverse complement strand
ACTTGAAAAAGAGAAGGGCCTGCGCGAGCTTGCCTTCCCTGCACAGGCCTGCGAGGACGATGTTGTGGGGGAGGACGTCAGCCACAGTGCCTTTCTCCACCATGTACTGGAAAAGCCTCACAGCCTCGTCCGTTCTCTTGTCCCGGCACAGGCCGTGCATGAGCGTGGTGCAAGTCACTCCATCTGGAAGAACGTTGTGCTCGCTCATAACATCCAGAAGATCTTTGGCCTCGTCCAACTTCCCTGCCTTGCACAGCCCGTCCATCAAGATGTTGAAGGTGACAACGTCCGGAACCAACTTCCTCTCGATCATCCTGTCGAAGAGAACTCTGGCATCGTGCACCTTGTTTGTCTTGCACAGCCCGTTGAGGACAACGCTGTAGCTTACGATGTCTGGAGCGCAGCCGTTGTCGACCATGGTCGAGAACAGCTCGTGGGCCTTGTCCACCAAGTTGGTTTTGCACAGCCCGTCCAGAAGGATGTTATACGTAACCACATCCGGCACGGCTCCGATTTTGCTCATCTCTTCGAGAACCTTGTGCGCATCGTCCACCTTTTTGGCCTTGCAAAGCATATCGATGACGGCATTGCAGAGCAGGACATCGGGGCTGAACCGCTTCTCGGTCATTTCCTCGTAGAGTTCGAGGCATCTAGCCATGTTCCCCACTCTACAGTGACCCGAGAGAACGATGCTGTACGTTGCGCCATTTGGAGCACAGCCGCTAGCCACCATTTTCTTAAACATTTCCTCGGCCTCGTCCATGTTGCTTTTTCTTGCCAACCCCAGCAGTATCGAGTTGTAAGTCACAGTGTCTGGCATGTATCCCTTGGCGATGACGTCTTTGAACAGCTTCATGGCCTCGTCTGTCTTCTCAACGCGACAAAAGCCATCGATAAGTGTGTTGTACGTAATCAAGTCTGGAGCGACTTTCCTGTCCGCCATGTCTTCCAGCAGGCTGACGGCCAAATCAAACTTCTCGCATTTTCTAAGCCCGGAGAGAAGAGCGTTGTAAGTCACCACGTCCGGTTTGTATCCCCTGGCTTTCAGCGCTTCAAAGCAGGCCAAAGCATCATCAACCTTCTTCTCCTTGCAAAGCGACGAGAGAAGGGCCGTTGCTGGGACAGTCTGTGGAACGTGTCCTTTCTCGAGCATCTCGTTGAGCATAGTGACAGCTTCGTCCACCTTCTTGGACTTGCAAAGGCCCTCTATCAGAAGTGAATACGTTGCCCCCTCGTGGCCAAACTTGCCGTCTCGTATGACCCCTTCAAAGAACTTGACAGCGTCGTCCACTTTCTTCTCATTGAAGAGTCCTTGAAGCATAATGTAGCAAGTTAGCCTGTCCGGCCTCTCACCCATGGTCTTGAAAAGACCCCAAGCCTCTGCAACTTTGCCTTCCTTGTACAGAGCGTCCAGAAGACCGTTGTATGCCACAACGTCGGGACTGTATCCCCTGGAAGGCATACTGTCAAAAAACTGCTTGGCCTCACTCACCTTCCCCATCCTGCAAAGCCCGCTGAGAATTGTGTTGTATGTGATGTTGTCAGGCACGTATCCCTTGCTCGCCATCTCTTCAAGTAGCTTGTAAGCCCGTTCGATGTTCTCGTCCTTGCAGAGCCCGTTGATGAGCGCGTTGTAAGCAACAGTGTTTGCCGAGCAGCCCCGTTCAATCATCTTGTGAAACAGCTCGTCAGCTTCGTCAACTTTCCCCGCTCTACAGAGCCTGTCCACGATGATAGTGTAAGTCGCAACGTCGGGATTCACACCCTTCTCGGTCATCTCCTCTACCATCTCCAAAGCTTCGGTCACCTTCCCCGTCTTACAAAGCCCCGAGATGATGGTGCTGTAAGTGACAACGTCCGGCTCGAAGCCTTTCTCGGCCATTGTTTTAAACAGCTCCATGGCTTCCTTCATCTTCGTCTCCTTGCAGAACGCATTGAGCAAGGAGTTGTAAGTATAGATGCTCGGCTCCAAGCCAACAGAAACCATCTCCTCGTACAACCTGTTGGCCTCGTCAACTCTCCCTTTCTTCGCGTATCCATCGATGAGAATGTTGTACTCGATCCCATCCGGACTTATCCCATTGTCTAGCATCTGCTCAAACAGCTTGTAACCATCCCGGAGCTTCCCTTGCTTGCAAAAGCTCTTGAGCACCACCCGGAAAGTATACCTGTTTGGAGAGCACTCTCTCATGGCCCTGAAAGTCGCGTAGACGTCCTGGTAGAGCTTCATCCGGAAGAGAAGATCCATGAGACAATTGTACGAGTAAGTACTGTGAGAAAATCCTGCCTGGTCCTGGCACCACTTGAAGAACTCGAGCGCTATCTTTCCATCCTTGAAGCACCGCAACACTCGCCCAGCAAAGCTTCCGGTTAAGTACCTGTCCGTGTAGGCTCGGACTTCCTCGAAACCAATCTCTCCACGCTCTATCCTTCCCACCAGAATTTCCAGCTCCAGGGGGCCATTGCTCGGCAGCTTGAAGGTCTTCCTCACAAATCCGCTGGTGCTGTAGCTCCGGGACCTGTAAGACGCCCCCGGATTTCGGGAGGAGATAGAGTCGCCGCCTTCCCTGGATTCGGATAATCTCGGCATTCTCACGGATTCCTCTCGGTTCGCATTGCCGCTGCCGCGCTTGTCCAGCGCCACAGCCAGTCGCAGCATGCTCTTGTCGACGCAGGAGATCTCCATGGCGGCAATCAAATTTGTCCGAGATTTTCACCTGCACTGACTACATTCTACGCTCAATGCGGATTCGAGAGACACGATCGGCCAGAAATCCAAATCCTACCTCATAAGCACTTCCGCGCTCGCGAAATATCCCCTTCTACGGGCGCAAGAACCCTAATTAAACCTTCTCTATCCGCAATTTAACTATTGACCAATGAAAACAGATATTGTTTTACACGTGTAAGAAAAACGATTTTTAATCTGATTATTAAATTTTAATTAATTATATTCTCGAAAGAAGTACGATCTCATTGGTGCCGTGAAAGAAGCTGGAAACATCAAGGTGGCGATTAAGGTTTTCAAGTGAATCCCAACTTAACAGAGGTGTCTTCTCCAGAAGTTCTACCCCTCCGAGTTTCGGGTGGACATGGATAGGATCTGCAAGGACCATGTCTAGGGACAAGTTAGCTATCTGAAGAGCCATCAAAGCAGCAGGAATTCTTAACATGTTCTTCATGGCAAACTGTATCATGGGGCTCATGCTTGCCAGTTTTGTACAAGTGGACGGTTTCCTGACTTTCACTCCACCCAGAGACAAGGTTTGGATGGAGATCAGAAAAGTACTAGTTTTGTTGTTTCTAAATCATGCATTTGTCTCCTTTTACTTTGGTGGATTCAGTGTCATGTATCTCTTCGAGGAGGACCTAGGCAACTTACCTGCTCAAGTTAGTTGATGATCCCAGAACGCTTAATAAGGCTCTTTACGTTCACCCTCCCAGAAACACCTTGACAATGAATGAGCAAGTAGCATTGTGGGAAGAAATGACCAGGAGCACCCTTGAAAAGAGGTGGATGAGTGAGGAGGACGTTCTTCTACACATAAATGGTGAGAGTTTTCATTTGCAAGGTCTACTGATGGGATTGCTTGGTTTTGCAGATGCTCAAACCCTATTGTAGCTAAGAGAGGTGTGGATGCACATCTATCACAATGCCACTATGCATTTTGAGTTGGCTTTGGATGATGTTCAAGCCACCACTGTTTATCTTGAGGTAGAGGACACTTCCCCACAAGTATAATGTGTGCTGATTCTTTGATCAATACCACATATCTAAGTGTAAGCAACCAAAAAGAATAATTTGATATATGATCTATTAGGGTTTAAATATAAAAGAAAAAGGTTTATTGACACAAGTATTTTTCAATTTGTTAGATTGAATAGTCTTGTGTTGAATGATATTTCAAGAAGTTCAAATTTAAAAGTTTATATTTAATATTAAAAAAATTTCAAGTTCGACTCTTTTGGTTGGCTAAGAGAATTATACCACATTCTTAGTGGTCTACTAAGTTAGATTCAAGGGGTTGGTTAGGGGAATTATACCATATTATTAGTGGTTTAGTTTGTTTTGTTAAGTTAGATTTGAGGGGGTAATGCTCTTAGGTGGGAAAAATTTCAAATATAAAGTTTATAAACCAGAGTGCACCTTTGTAAGTGATTAAATTTTCTATTCAACTTTAATCACTTAACCACACTTTTGATAATTTAGAGGAGTCTCACTCACAATTTCCATAAGTCCTCATCTTAACTTGGGGGATTTGCTAGCCCAAGTGGTAGCCTCAAAGCTATATTACCTTTGCACTTGGTCAAAGTGTTCCACATGTCCAATCTTATTAAAGGGTACCACTGGCATACTAACTTGTTTTATTAAGGCCATATCCATTCACACTTGTCTTATTAATAGTCTAAGATCACCTATATTATAGTTCTGTCTCTCAAAGATTAGGCCATCTATTCATGAGTGGTCATCCCATGACCACCTCTTAGCATCTTTAGGATGCCTCCAAATATGGGGAATACCCTTTCCCAATATCATTTATTTGATGCCCACCAAATTCCTCTTCATCTATGGTAATGCTCAGCAATACCACCACTGGTTTAGGGCTTAAAGGCCCATCCATTGAATCCCACTAACCTCTAAGACTTCTTTACCATGTGACTATATTTTTGGTCAATAAACAAAAGGATCATTCCTCTTCCTTTTCATAGTTTGGAATTTTGGAATAACATTTCGAAACATTATGGCCCAATGCAAGCCTTGTAAGTATTGCCCCCACCCTTTGCCTCTAGGGTGACCCAGTTATATGGCTAAAGTGAGGTTTTAATGAACCACACAAGGTATCCAAGTAAGTAGTGCCATTCATACTTAAATTGGAAGTATTGACTATTTGATATTTCAAGGGAGTTATAATTAACTCTTGAACACTTTACTAAGTTACCCCACTTGTCCATCTATATTCATTCTAGCTTTGGACTCTTCAGTGGTTATATCATTACCCATTACATGAATGTAACCTTTCTTGGTCACATTGGCCTTTTTTAACCAAATTTGTTTCACTGGAGTCCAACCCCCACACTCCCTACTATACTTTGGATGAGCCCTTAATACGATCCTTAGGATGATTGACTCAAATCCCTCACATCAGTAGGTGCAATCACATGGGAGAGATGAGGCTAGGGACCATAGATAATGCATGGAGTTCATAACCACTAAGGACTAAGAGCATATGTTTGTGGAGTCTATATAACCCCATGACCTGTATTAGTATTCGGACTCGGACTCAAACTCAATTTCAATTTTGGTTTTAATTTTAGACTTCATATTTGACATTCTGGACACGATTTTGGACTTCATCTCGGATTCCATTTCAAACTTGGTCTTGGATTTAGTCTTGACACTTCCGCTTGTTATGACACTTGCTATGTATCGGTCATTTTTGTGTCCTTTTCTAAAAACTCATTCATTGATTTCTTTGTACTTATTTCTTGAACACTTCTTCAGGAGTTTCACTCCTATTCTTGACTTTTTGAATTAAAGCTTTTGGTCCAAATGTGTTATGTTTGTTAGACTCTCATTTTGATTTTGGGATATATAAATTGGAAAAAAGTGTTAAGATATATATTTGAGTAGTATTGGGCTAGATTACCTCTTGAGAAGTCTAAATTTAGAAGCTTACCTTAATTTATTACCACACTTGTTGTCTATATTCGCATCATATAGTAGAGCCAGACTTAACAACTATATACATATATGTATGTAGAATGAGATAGATCTAATTATATATGTGGGTGATTTTGTGATTGAATTATAACTATTGTGGGTGTTGCTTAGTCAAGCTTTTGACTTTTTATTTAGTATAGATTGATTGTAGCACAATATAGAGCACATGGTTTTCACCCTTTATCCTATAGTGATTTATCATAAGATAACTATGAAGTAAAACTTAAACCCTCCATGTGCCATGTGTCACATACTATATGCCATATGCCACGTGTCCAAGGACAATAGAGTAAAACCTAAGTTTTAGAGCCTTGGGCCATTGAATAAAGGAACAGAGCCAAACTCCTAAATATGGAGCTAAGAAATGAAGGTATTGAAGCATAGAGTGACTCTTGAGCGTACAACATAAGGAGTGAAGAAACAAGAGCATAGAGCGACTTAGAATAGTCCTAGAGCATCTAGTATCCTAATGCCAAGATCAACATGCAAAGCAGAGCTAAACGAAGTTTGGCACTATTTCAATATACTAGTGATTTAACGTAAGGATATGGGTATTCCACCAGCTAGCATGGTGTGGAATTTGGGTTAAGACCCAAGCTAAACACAATACAAAAACAGGCATGCAAGCAGGAGTTAGTCTATGTCTTAGATTGATTAACCATGCCTAACTTACCTACTATCTTTACTATACATTTGGAACCCCCCACAGGCCTTTATACCCCTCTTAAGGACTGCACACTCTAAGCTTTCATCCTTAGTCACCCTAAAAACCAAGAGTTAGTCTTTAGGATTAACTCAAAACTTATTACATATGGAATGGCACTAGATTAAGAATTTGGGTATGGGATGAACATAATTGTGTTCAAAACAATCTCTACATTTCGTAGATATGTTAAATTAGCAAATCTAGACACTTTCCATAAATAAAAATTAAGATTGAATGGAACTAGCACAAAATATATGATAGTGAGGGTGTTTAACAGATACAATAAGCTATCATCTTGCAAATATTGAGGGACCAAACTCAATATTGCAGGGGTTTCTAACACTAGCAAGTGCAAATCAACAAATGAGTTTCTCTAACTAGGTCAAGTATGCTTGATTAATAACACTTAGGAATTCCATCCTTATGTTTTTTAAGTTAAGTACACATACAAAGACTAATTTCTCAATTAGTTTAAGTGGAGACTGAAAAAGGGTTTAACAATACCAACCTTCTGCTATCGTAGCAATAAGGAAAAAATATCTGAAAGCACTAGTTGACAGGTAACTTTCAATACCCACAGTCAATGCAATCATGTTAAGTATGACTTTAAGGTTTATCCATTTTATACCTCTTATTTATTCCATTCCTTTCATTTTTGTTCAATTTATCTTTTTACTTCTTTCTATACTTCCATCACTTTTGTCTCCCTATTATTTCCTACCATATTTCCTTCTAATTCTTTTATTCCTTTCTAGATCTCTTTAATAGTCTTTATGTTATAGCAATTGATTAGATTAAGTAAGAGTATATTAATCTCTTTGACTTTGAAATATCATCTAGTGCCAAGATTGCACTACATTATTCTATTCTAATTGGAGATGCTCATTCAATCAAGATTCATCTATCACTAAAGAAGATCAAGTTATTATAAGCAAATATCTAGGAGATGTTAAAGAAATGTGTTATTCAAAAGTCTTAAAGTCCTTGCATGTGTGAACTTCATATTGTAGCAAAGTTGGATGGGAGTATTTGATTTTATATTGACTATTGTCCATTAAATGTTATAACTATCCCAAATGTGTATGCTCTTCCTTATACTATTAATCATTTAGATTATTTAAAGAGAAATTGTTAATTTGCCAAATTGGTGTAAACAACAAAAAATAACTTAAGAGAGGGTTCAAATATAGATGGATATAAGAATGCACCCTCTTCTTTAATCAGTTATTGATTTTGGAATATTTGAGGTTAATCCATAACTAACTAAACAGAACAACTTGAAAGATAATCCATTATGGTTCAAATAACTTATAAATAATAGTGCATTCTTTCTTCCAATCGGTTAAGGGTTTTAAAATATTTGGGGTTAAGCATCTTTGAATTTGAGTAGTTGATCAGGGTTACTAGGCCTCTTCCAAAATCTTTTAATTATTACCATTAATGTTGTCGGACATCAACATCTAGACGATTATATTGAGCTAAATGACTTTTTGAGAAAATTAATAACATATTTGGGATGGGTATTAGGATAGATGACCTCAAGAGTTTACATTTTCTAGTGAAGGGGTCTAGATCCAACTCTATTAATGAACTAGGGAATCAAATCATATGTTGAAATTAATATTTAGTGGTCTAGTTTAGTCAAATTAAGTCTCAAATCCAATTCTATTTATTAACTGGGGAAATCATACTATATGTTAAAATTAACATTTAATAGTTCAATTTAGATTTGATAAAAGAGAATGAATACAAAACAATCCATTAGAGTTTAAATATAAAGGGAAAGTATTTATGAATAAGCATTTTTCTATTTTTTAAGGGTTTTAGAATATTTGGGGTTAAACATTTTTAGGTTTGAATAATATTGGGATGGATAACCTCCTAGAATCATAAATTTACATTAAAATGTAAACTCTAAATTTTTTCTTTACTGGTATCTCATTTGAATAGATAAGGCTTATTGGCTCTCACCCCTTTCTAAAAGACTTAGGACCTCTCTTTTAGACTATAATCCACTCCTATTATGTTAATTTTTACTTGGTTTTACTTAACTTTAACTATTTATTATATGAGCAATAAGGTGTTAGCCACTTCTTCATAAATTTCCAAACTCTCTCTCCCAATCCCCTCCCCGTGATAGATTGAATTAAAGTTTGACTATGCTCCCTACAAGCATAAATAACCATACACACTAAATTATCAAGTTATTAACATCCTTTGGTACAACAAAACTTATAAATCTCAAACCTTGAGTGCATTGTTTAGTTTGAAACTTTAAGGGGAAATATCTTGGCCTAATAACTTGGTATAAACTATAGTAAAGTAAAAAATGGTCAGATAAATGAGATAAGAAATGCTTTTGAACTATGTTAGGGTTAAGACTAGAATTAGAAACTTTGGGTGGGAGTGATCATTGATTTAAGGGGTGTTAGGGGGGAAGTGCTTAATAATAGCTTCCACTCCAAAAAAAAAAGCAACTATAGTGCTTATGGCTTAAATAGAAAGAATTATTTCAAGACTAAATTTTTAATTTTTATCGTTTTAATCATAATTTTGGGATCCTTTATCCAATAGCACTTTAAGGAGGTTGTTTTTTACAGTTGAATTTTGTTGCTAAATACTAAAAAGTGCTAATGGTTAAGTAAGATGTTCTCAAAGCTTTTTCTTTTTGGCTTTTCAAATTCTAAGTAATGAGTGATGGCATGATCAACTTTCGTGATTGCAAGCTTAATTTAGATGAAAAGATGAAGTTTTTAAGTTGTATTGATAGGTTTCTAAAACTATTGTTGTAATGTGGGCCATTGGTAGTTTCAATTCATGCATCATCTTTGTCCTTGGACACTTGGAATTTCTAAATTAAAAAAGAAAGAAAGAAAGAAATTTTTTTGTAGCTTTTATAAAATGTCATTAGTTTTTAAATTATATATATTTTCCAAAATAGAAAAAACACTAAAGGCAAGGAAGTGAAATTTTTGAGGTGAATAAAATTGTGCATATGTCACAAATGGTAGTGAATAACCATAAATTGTAAATTTTCATTAATGAATTATTGAAGTGCAAAGTTTTGGAAGTTATAGAGTATTTATCTTAAGAGTTTCTATCTAACTTACTTATGGGAAAAGACCAAACAATAATTTAGAAATAAAGTTTACTATCACATTTAAGCTCTTGTTATAAGTATTTGAAATTTTTTTAGAGATGGAATAGCAATGGGATTTATGCAAGCTAATATTTATATATATGGACAATCATGATTTCTTGACACTAGTGGAGATCTATGTCTAAGACCCAAAAGCCACCCAAATGCAAACATCATCCAAAAGATTTTTTGGGTTATTAGAATATTACTTGTTCCAATTCATTTTTATAAGGTCAAAAGGCACTATAATATCACTAAAAATTAAGTTGTAGATGAGTTGACAAATAGGGGTGCACATCTACTTGTATTAAAATCTATTTACTTGAGCATTAAAGTAATAGCATTAGGCTAGTTAATGTTTAGCCCTTTAAACTTTAAACCATAAAGAATGTTCTTGGTGTGTGATGACCACTTTTGCATGTTCAACATAGTGGATTAAATCAAATTGCACTCTTCTACAACAATCCATTATGGGAAAATCTATTTATTTGAGCATTAAAGTAATAGCATTAGGTTAGTTAATGCTTAGCCCTCTAAACTTTAAACTTAAACCCTATACCCTAAACTTTAAACAGGTTAAATGTGCTCAACTAAAAACACATAAGAGTTCCTACTTTATATTTATCCAATCTAAGCACACATGTACTTATTAATTTCTGAAGTAACTCAACTAGGAAGTATATATTTATCCAATCTAAACACACATATACTTACTAATTTCTCAAGTAACTCAACTAGGAACTATAAAAGGAACCAATTGTACCGAGTTTTTGCCATTATGGCAATAAAGAAAGAGTGTTCATATAAAGTGCCCTACAAGTACTTTTCAATACTTGAAATTACATTTGTGATAAAACCTTAATGTTAACGTCTTATTAGTGCTATTATGGTGGAAAGTGTTAATATTTAAATTCTTTTAGAAAATAAGGAATCATAGGAGTAGTGAAGGGGCCTTTTGCAAATAAATTAGTAACCCTTCTATTCATTTTTTGGGAATATTATCAAAGGGTTCAATTGGCATTAATTCATCATGTATTCACTTTCAAAGCTTATTTTTATAATAAGATATCCTTTGTTATTTTCTTCATATTAGTCAATAAAGGTAATTACTCAATTTATGAAAATTTATTCCAAAGCAAATGAAAACAAAGTTACATTTCACATTTGTTTCTTGCAAACCCTTGGACCAATTGAATATCTTTTTGTCACTAAAGTAGCAAATGAAGAAAGTGTTAATGAGTAATTTTTTCTTATAAGTTTTCAATAGCTGGATGTGTACACCAATGCCCCTACTCCAATTGATCAATCTCGGCTCTTGGGATTTGTTAGTCCCATTTTGGTTCTAAGTGTTATTTATGGTAAATGTCTAAATTTGGTAGTATGACATATATATAAAATCTAGAAAATGTCATAAACACCATGATGTTATTTCAATGTCCCAATTTATGATCTAACACTATTCCATATTTAATAAGTTTTTAAGCTTGTCCTAAAGATTAACTCTCTATATTGACATATTCAACTCCACAAAAAGTAAAAAGGCTTCAAAAGCAAATATTAAATTGCATAACTAACTTAAATGGATTTTGACAGAAACAATACAATTGGTGAAAGGCATCATCATAATCACATAAGAAACTAAAGAGAATAACTTTAAGAATTAATTAATAAAATTTTAAATATAAAGGAAAGGGCACATGAATAAGAGTGCACATTCGTTTTTAATCAATTAAGGGTATTGGGATATTTGAGGTTAAATATCCTTAGGCTTATTGAGTTGGGGTATGTCTAAATTTAAAAACTTATAAGTTATTAGTATATTTAAATGTGCACTTTAAAATGTCTAAAAAGACAATTCAATCTATATGTGAGGATTTGGTAGGAAAAGTAGTTAGAATAAATCCTTTGGTGAAGGAGTCAATGAGGTTCCCATTGTTTTTTCAAACTCTTTCCACACTATTATGAGGTTATCATAATTGAAAATGATGAGTAAAAAAATTGATAGAAATCCTATTAATTCTTGAATTTTTCTTCACATTGTTATGAGGTTATTATATTTGAAGTTAGTGGCTAGTAGTATGCCATTTTTATATGCTTTGTGCTTTGAAATAAAGAAAGAAGAAAGGGATTTCCACTAAATTTTATTTTTTATAATTTTTAAATAAGTAACACTTAAAGAAAGAACATTGTAAAACTCAAAATCTAATTGGATGTAAGAATTAATAGTAAAAACAGAAGAAGTTACACCACGTGTCATGAATACCATCATTAACTAAGTTTGATTATTCAATTGCAATCATATAGCATTAAACAAATGCACCAATTGCTATTCTAGAGTAAGAGAAGGAAAAGATTGTTACAAAAGATTGAATTGAAAGAAATAGAAACAAAAGAGATTTAAACAATGCAAAATCTAAATAAAAATATTATTTATCTCCAAACATACAGAAAAATTTGCCTTTCACAACCACATTTAAATCAAAACATGCAAAGCAAAGAAGATTACCTCTTAGTGAATAAGTAAAAGCTATCTTCCACATTCTCAATCCCCTACCACACCTCAAAAGCTTTCCTTGGTAAAGACAGAGAATGTAAAAGATGGAGCTCCTGGATGAGAGGCAAACATGAGTTTGAGTTACAGATGCTAAAGCCCCTCAAGCTTGCAGCAGCCCTCCACTGTCCACCTTGAAACCTTGCTTCCATTGTACAATTCATTGACAATCAACTCTTTTAACTTGGTACAATCAACAATATGCAAATCCTTCAGAGAGAAAACTTCTTGTCCACAGTGTTTACAATTACACCTTAATCAAAGGGATGAAATACATTTAACCGTGAAACGGTGATTCTTCTCCATTGGCGCTGGGAGCTGGGGTGTTGGAGCGCGAGCTCTTCTTCGTGGGAACCAGCGTTGACCTCTCGGCGTCAAATCCCTCCTCATCCATTTCCTCCTCACTGTCCTTAAACACCGGATGCATATATGAGTTTTGGAGATATGTCTTGATGTTCCAGTTTGGATGTGTAGCTCTGTCGACAATGTCCTTCGACATTGCCTCCTGCGAAGCAAGAAAAGAAACAATGAGATTTGCTAGATACGCGGAAGAGCAAAACAACTTTCACTTACTTCTAGTGGATACTTTCGGAACGCCGGCTCGAAGCGATTCTTGCAGTAGTAGTGGAAAACTATCGTCATGATCGGGAGACCGATAAGTAGAGGAGTGGAGGCGGCGGCTCTCTTCCCGGCGAAAACTCCAAACAGTGTAATTTGCTCGACGAGAAGTGAGACGATGATCCGGTTGTGGATATGCGGCCAGAAGGCTGCTGCACTCTCGTACTCGGGGTCGTACACGTTGATCACCTACAAATATAAAGAACAAAGAAAGAAAAAGGCGAGAAAGCGTTAGAACGTTTGTACCACTATCTGTAAAAGAAAATGTACCTGATGTCGATAGACCACGTACGCGAATGCCAAGTACACGATTATAAATGGGAGAATGAATGGTGTGATAATAGAATAGACGGTTCCAAGTAAGAAATAGAGTTCTAGCTGAGGGAAGACAGTGTCAAAGCCTGCACTCCCTGGACTCATTGCATTCTCTCGGTCTTTGTCAGTTTTAACCAGGAACATGTTCTTCAAGTGATAAACGATCAGCGGTTTTATACGCATGATGTCTGCTGCAATGCTGGCCCAGCCGTCAACCATGATATATGTGATGAAGAATGTTGCTTTTTGTGGGATACTCCCAGCTAATATCACAGGAATCCTGTTGTCAAACTTCTGGTCAGTCACGAGCCACCCGCTGGTAGAGACTTACTGGCTTGGAGATTGCTGGAAGAAGGTTTTAAGTTGCTCAAACGCTGCTCCAGCGATCACACTGGCAAAGAAGACGTTGACGACCATAAAGTAGTAGTACTTTGCTGATGTTGATACTTCGAGTTGCGACAAAGCCAGATGGCCTTCTATCTTGGACATAAACATCAAAAGCTTTGGAAGGAAGTGTAGAAACAGCTTGAGTGCCAGACCGGGAAGGAAACCTTGGAGGAACGACTTGATGAACTTCCTGGAAATCACGGATCAGCGTCTTTTTCCCGAAAACCACGGATGAGATTCAAGAACTTACGCTTCAATGATTGGCCTCAGGAACGTTAGCTTCTTCTCAATACCTTCCAGGTTGGCCAACGACTGCACAAATGTCACGGGAATAATGTAGAAAAAGATGAGCAGGAAAACCGCTCCGGTTATGAACAGCTTTCTCATGGTGAGCTGTAGATACGGAACCGAAAGATTTCGCCAGTATACGTCTCGAGGCTCAGGAGCCCACTCCGTCAGCCATACTGTGGGATCCCTGGTTTGCTGTGTCTGTGCGCAGACTGCCGCTCCCCATCTTGACCTGAAAGATACAAAAGCTACAGGAAGCTTTGAACTGTCGTCGTTGAGAACACGTTCACGCTCTACTGTAGCCTGCAAAGAATAATAATCACCTCAAAGTATTCGTAAATAACAAGTAAAAGAGCTACCTCCTTCGAGATCTGATTTATACCGTCGGTATAGTATTGGATTGCATCAACTTTCTGTCCCCACAGACCCCATAAGCCAGTCTGTATTACACCAAGTTATTTTAAACAGAACTCAATATCAAACAGTGACCATACCTTGGTCATAGGCCGCTCCGTGTTTTTTCTTTGGAACTGTAGCTGGTAATAGTCCAGCCAGTTTTGCAGCCCCTCTCTCTTCTTGACTAGCTTTGCTAGCTTGTTTGCATTATAGATAACCTTTAAAAACTCAATACAGTCAGCATTTCAAAACCAAGGCAGGAGAGTTTCATTTGATCACCTGATTGCACAAATAGTAGTCAGGATGATTCACGCGGAAGAAATGATCGATATGCGTGCTAATGGGTTCGTCCGGATCCAAAGGCACTTGCCGAACAAGTACCTACAAACAACGGTAGAGTCAGACCTGGAATCTCAAAACAGCGAACATTACTGACAGTGAATTGGTCAGGGCGGCGGGCCTCGGCGGCAAGGAATTGGAAACGCATACGTGCCACCGTCTTATACTCCGTGAAGAGCATAAAACACGTCCATGCCGTAAATACATATGTCATAACAACGTGCGCCCACAGCCTTGAGAAAACAAAAAAAGAACGTTTCAAACCTCACACATGGAAAGAGAAACATTTCACAATGTCAAACCTTGGGGATTTCTCCCTGATGTTGGTGAGTGAGATTTTATCGATGTCGGTACCGAAAATTTTGCCAGTTTGGATGTTTGAGTCCGTCACGTTCACAGGGACCAGCACCAAAAACCCGAGTAACATCAAAGGGACGAAGACCTTAAGCCTGTAAAGGAACGGCACACAAAACGAATAAATGAGAACAAAGTTGCGTGAGAACACAGCCAAAGAATGCCACACATTGTAAACAAAAAAAAAGAAGAAAACTTTACCCGAGAAGGTATATCCTGAGGTAGACAACGGAATCAAGCCCAGCGTGAGCGATGAGCTCCCCTTCCGGCATTCGCAGCGCGTCCCTCATCCAATCCAAGAAATGTAGATAAGATTTGTAGTTCAAGTTCACGAACCGGAGCAAAGATCCTCGCTCGTCGCCCCTGGAGCTGCCCTGGCGGACTCCCTTGAGGTACCATTTGGGATAGTAAACCCTGGCGTTGGCCGGCTGGAGCTTGAGGAACGCGAAGACGAGGAGGAAGATAAAGGCCGAGATGATGTTGATGGCCGCCGCCACGCCCAGATCCTGTAGCGTGGCCATTCAGCCCCGGAAATCTCTCGAAATATCGTCCTAGCAGCCCCTGGCCGTCGAGAATCCGAGAGAAATCACTGGAAATCGGAGGCACTACATGATGATCGCGGCAGCCATACCCTGTTCCACCACAATGCGCTCGAGATCAGCACTGAATGGCGCTCATTCCAGCGATGTCAGGCGTGAGAGACACTCAAGAATCGATAGGTGCCGCGCCAACACTCTAGCGGATTAGATTACCTCGAGAAGAAGCCGCATTTTCTTTCTACCTAGTTTGGCCGAAAACCGCCATAGCTCTCTTCCAGAGAAGAACTTTGTGTGTGAGTGTGTCCACTATAGAGAAGCCGAAAGGACAATGGATTGGAATAAAAGATTTACTATAAGCCTCGCTCCTTTGAAGGCCAGCCAGGCTGGATCACACGAGGTAAAAATACGTTACACAATTCCCAAGATTCTCCTCGTTTAGTAGTATATTCTCAAATCCTCTGTTAGGTAAGCGGAGGAAGCAGTAAACAGAGAACATTCCGTTAGGGCTTTGTTATTTAAACAGTGGCGATGGCGGCATTGAGCAGCTGGGCGCTTCCTTCTTCCATTGCGGCGCCGCGCCAGGGATTTCCGTCTTGCGCGAGGCCAGGATCAGCGGCGCTGCTCCATCGGCGTGCTGAATGTCTTGCGCTCTCGCGTCGGACGATTCCGGCGGTGAATGCCGCGATTTCGATGAGCGCTAGGGTAAATGCCGGCGCGGAGGTCAGCGTCCAGGATTTTCTCGAGGAAGCGAGAGAACTCGGAAAGGTATGGCTGTCGCTATTTGATTTTGGCCCACTAGAATCTGCCCATGACGACAAAAAAGATCTCTCTTGATGATCTATCCTGATAATTTAGCTCTAGCGATGGAGCTAACAAAGTCCTTTACTGAGGCCGATCCTTTGATTCTCTTTTTCTTGGGGATCAACGATGTTGTTTTCTAAAGCTCTCTTTTTTTCGTGATTGTAGGTCCACCTTTACATTAATACACACACTGGGCAGTGGAAAACGAGGACCCCGATGGAGATGTTTCGCTACAGCGACGCCGAAGAGGACGCCTGGGACGCTTGCCTGGTACACGACGATGGCAAGCAAGAAATGACCATGTACGTCAGGAGAGTTGCGACGGCGTCGTTTAAGCAAGACAAAGTTTTGGGAGTGCCATACTACATCATCCAGTTCATATCACTGCGAGGTATATCGTTCTCCCTGACGCTAATGGCAGATCCCAAGACTCAAGAATACGAGGCTAGCCAGCTCAAAACTTACAACACGCTGCTCAAGAAATATGGACCCGATGTCAAGTTCTCCAACAAGCTCCATCCAAACTAAAGAGTTATCAGCAAGAGAGCTTTGTTCTTCTCGTGGTTAGAACCCGCAGGAGGTGAAGTTTTTCTTACTGGTGTGGAAGTAGCACTCGGAAGCAGCGGGGACGCAGCGTGAAATCCAGGTACACTTGCATCCAAGTCGCCCTCCATTGATGCACTCGACGTATGCTCCTGTAGGTATACATTTTGGCCGGATAGAGCAAACTACAGCAAGCGGAGAAAATCTCTAGCCAACTCAAAAGTGAGTGTTTGCTACTTACAGTCTCTTAACTGGTCCGTCCCTGCTAGCTTCCGGTTCTGGATCGAAGCTTTATCAACAGAGATCGCGTGGTTTTCGATACTCACCGGCCGCTCCTCTCGGTAATTGTTTGTTCTTTCAAAGTGATCGAAAAACCAGATCTTTGCCGTGGTGTCTGGGAAGAACATGAAGCAAAATCGAGTAAGATAATTGGAAAACTAAAAAAGAGAGAACCTGCGACTAGCAGCGTAAGGATCGACAGCACAAACAAAGGTTTAAAGATCGCCATAGCTGCTGGGATTTGAGTCGCAAAGTCACCATATAAATGGGATGGACTACAAATGGTTTGTTTTATACCAGGAAGAGATTTCACGTGACACCACGAGAAGAACTTGAAAAAATAATAATAACCAATTGGGAGTGACGGCTGTGGGATTTGAACCCACGCCCTTTCGGATTGGAGCCTAAATCCAACGCCTTAGACCACTCGGCCAAACCGTCAGCTTGTGCTAAGCAAGCACGCATTACATAGATGACTTTGATAAATGCAGAGTAAATGTTTCCTACCTGTATTAATTGAGCTCATCGGACGCTCTCTGTTGAGCCACGTCATTTTACTTTTAGTGTGCGTGTCATGCCTGGATGACGTTGGATCTCACTTGCTTGTTTTTCGTCCTCGAGAGGGAAAGAGAGGTGAGGCGCGGCGAGGCGGCTTCCATCCACAGCGCGATTTCTTCCCTCGGTGCGCCATTCTTTGTGTAGATTCCACCTCCGGCAATGCTCAGCGCAATGCACTGGCAGATTCTTGGAAAGCTATCGGCAGCATTGGCAGCGGCGCTCGAGGATTTCTAGGTTTCGCGGCGCGCTCGCGGCGATTGTATGGCGCGGCGCTTGCTGTGGCGGCAGCTGCTGCTGGCTGCCATTGTGATTTCGATCGCGCTCGCGAGTCCCACTCTCACAGGTGAGAAATCTAAGCTACATTTCGAGAATATTTCACCGATTGGTTTCCCGATGCGGCTAGATGGAGCGCAATCGCAAGGAATCGCAAAGGTCGAGTACTAAATTATAGTATGATCTGTGTGTTTGCCTTGTGTTCTTCCTTGGATTTCTCGCTTTTCTCCTCCTGGATTGACCGGATTTCTTGCTCGCGTCGCATGCTATATTCTAATAGTTCTTAAGCTTTGTTTAGAATTGCTGGGCTTTCACGCCATAAAGAGGTTGCGCTGTTGGTCAGAGGTAGCTAGGAGATGTTTACATGCTTTTATTCGTTTGCTTTCTCTTTCCTTTGTATTTTTTCCTATCGATTGACACAGGTGTTTAGCTATGATCTCTGTTGTTGTTGGTTGACTGTGTCTCGCATTTAAAAACCACCCATTTTTTGTCACTCACACTTTCTAGTTTTCGATCTTTTCTCTTTGTTCTCTGCAGTGCGAGTCTAGCTCTAGCCAAATTCCGCTAGCTTCCAATCAAAGTGCCCCGGGTGATACGTTTCCAGCGTCAGGCATTCGTTATGAGGCTTTCAATAACAGCAGTGCCAGGAGGAGGAGGCTGGGAGATTTTCGTGAGTGCGCGCCATGTACGTGCTGCACGGACCAGACAAGGAAGTATTGCTTTCTAACAGGATGCTGTTACAACATCAATTGCTCGCTGAGAAGGGTCCCATTCGGCCTTTGCTCCTTCACTCCGGTTTCCTGCAACTGCTTCGGCTGCTCGTGAAGATCATCCGCTATAATCTCGACGATCGCGTCAATCAGGTCTGATAGACAAAGGTGAAGAAGAAAAGCTTGCTGTATATGTTTCTTCTAAGTAGAGTTCTTGAGTTTTTATTTTATTTTTTATGTTGGCTCGCTCTCTCTGTTTGAAAGCTAGTAGTTTTAGCTTTGCAGATCGTTGCCGATCTAAGTCTCGCTTTACAGAAGAAAAAAAAGAAGAGAAACGAGAGATAAAGTACCGTTTCCATCAAACGATCAAAGTTGTGTGAACTTGCGTTGCTGCCGAAGGTCTGGTTTTGTTGCTTTCTCGAGTTTCTTCCTTTTCTCTAATCCGGGAAGCTTCCTAAGCGTCTTAAACTAATCCCAGATCTATTCATCGTGCTTCTACAGTCGGGCTCGCGAGTTTCCACCGATGTAGATCGATCGCCCAAGTCAAGATGCGTGAGCCTTTTCCAGAGCACCGGCTCGAATTGTATCGGTCGGCTCGGTCGATTGAGATCACAGTGGAAACTTCTCCATTTTCACTGCTCCAAGGCGTGCATCTTTTGACAAAGCCGGTCGCTACCGTGCGCCAAAGAAATTATAGCGTCCAACACGATGCTACGCTACGAATCTTTTCTTTGTTTCTGAGATATTCCCATGTCAGTGTGCTTGCTTTGTTTCTCGTCAAAGACACAGCTTCTCTTTTATCCTTTTAATTCTTCCCTCGAATTTTTGCTCTACGTGAACTTTGCTTGCATCTTTGTCTGATCAGTGGGGTGTGCATTGGCGAGCACAGGAGAATTTAAAATTTAAAATATTATAGACCGAATCAAAACACATGGTGGCACTTAATGCCTTACAAAAATGTCAAACCAATGCACGATCTAAAACATTTGTGGTGGTACGGTAGTGCTTAGAAAAATAACATTTTTTATTTCATATTATTTCATTTGAATAATTCTCGAAAATTACCATGGCTCTTGAATGCGTTGGCTTTTTAGTGTGTTGCTGACCAAGTTACAATTTATATCTATGTTTTTACAACAACATTAAGTCAAAACACATAAAGTCAACCATAAATAAACAAAACAAAATTAGAAATATAAAAATAAAAGAGGTGTGAAAGCTGCGAGCGTCGTGAAATGATCTCGTCTGTTTTGTCTGCCCGACGGTGGCCAAAGTCTGAGCGAAACTTCCAAAATTTTCAACCTTGTGTCACATGCCCACCATGTTCATGGCTCCGTACGAGGGGTCTCGCAGAAAAAGGCTCTCAGGCTCTCTGTACGGCCCCGTGATCTCGATCAACGCAAAGAACACGCGCGGGGGCGGCGGGGGAAAAACTATACCACCTGTGACGCGAGGCTTTCCACCAGAAAACCAAAATATCAAGTTTTTTCTTTTTCGCGCTTTGGTAACGGTAGCAACTAATCCTGAAATCTCGATGGGCGATTTGCTTTGATCATGCCACGGTTATTGACATGCAAATTTGTCTCTCTATCGTTTTTATATATGTTTTCCGAGCAAAAAAGGAAAAGAAATCACAGAGGAAAAGTAAAAGGAGACAATCAAACAGCAAACAGCAGCGAGCTTTAAACGTAACATGTTCGTTGCTTGCGAAACACGGGGGAAAAGATTTCCAATATATAAGTTTGCAATCTTGGCTGATCGATCCAACTCTCTCCAATCGCTCGCTCGTTTCTTCTTCTTCTTCCTCTTCCATCTCCGAGAAGATCTTTCCATATCATCAATGCTCCTCCTCCTTTGACTCGATCGATCAGCCCGATCGATCAAAAGCATCTCTTGTTCTGTGCCAGAAGATCGATCATGGGAAAGAAGAATGCTCGATCGCTCACTTGCATTGCCTCGCTCGCCTGCATTTTCATCTCTCTCTCGGGACGAAGTGCGTCGGCGGCAGCGTTTGACTATGGCGAGGCTCTGAGCAAAAGCATTCTTTTCTACGAGGCGCAGCGATCCGGGAGGCTCCCCGATCACCAGCGAGTGACATGGAGATCTCACTCGGGCCTGGAAGATGGAAAAGCCTCGGGGGTACGAAAAGCTCTCAAGATTCTACCATCTTTTCTTTGTTCTTCGTTTCATCATCCCTTTGTTCTTCGCAAAGTAGACGATTTCCTCGCATTCTCTCTTAGTTTTCCTTCTCAAAGGTGGAGTTTTCCTTCACTGACCCGCAATCTTTGTTCCAGGTTGATCTCTCGGGAGGCTACTACGATGCCGGCGACAACGTCAAGTTTGGACTCCCCATGGCCTTCACGATCACGATGCTCTCGTGGAGCGTGGTCGAGTATCGCGATCAAATCGCCAAGAGCGGCGAGCTGGGCAACACGCTGGGCGCGATCAAGTGGGGCACCGATTACTTCCTCAAATCCCACACCGAGCCCAATGTGCTATGGGGCCAGGTTTGTTCCTCCATCTCTTGTCCTCCTCTCCTTCGCGATCTCTCGCCAATGTGGGTTCGTGGATCGCGGCTAGATCTCACAATCCACCAATGTGGGCTCCCTTTTCGATCGCCTAGCGCTCGTGGGTCGTGCCCCGATTCCACGCCCGGAAGCGCCGTGTTCTTGGCTGGATCGTAGTGGGTCTTGTGGTTTTGGCCGCGATCGCGAATCCGAGCTCGTGGGCAGTGAGAGCGAGGAGTGAGAGCTCGATCTTTGCCGCGAATTGTACCACTCATGGGTGGATCTCTAGGTTGGAGAGGGTCAATCGGATCACGCGTGCTGGCAAAGGCCCGAGGACATGACCACGTCCCGCCAGGCCTACCGTTTGGATCCAAGCAGGCCTGGCTCCGATCTAGCGGGAGAGACCGCGGCCGCCATGGCTGCCGCCTCCATGGCTTTCAGGGGATCGCAAGCTTCCTATTCCAATCTCCTCTTAACTCATGCTAAGCAGGTTTGATGAATTCATGGATTTGCTTTCTTCTTTGCTAAAGATCTCTTTTTTCTTTGTTTCCCAGCTCTTCAACTTCGCGGATACGTATAGAGGGAAATACGATAGCAGCATTCCAGTGGCTCAAAAGTTCTACTCTTCCAGGAGTGGCTATGCTGTGAGTTCTTGCTAGAAAAAAAACTAGTTTTTGTTCTTCTTTTCTGTGATTTACTTGGAGCTGGATTTCAGGATGAGCTTCTGTGGGCCGCGATCTGGCTGCACAGAGCTACTGGCGAGCAAAAATACCTCGACTACGTAGCGAAAAATGCCGCTGTTCTTGGAGGGACTGGCTGGAGCATCACGGAGTTTAGCTGGGATATAAAGTACGCTGGAGTTCAAGTGCTAGCTTCCAAGGTCAGTTCGTTCCATAAGTTTCCATGAGAGAAAACTTCGATTTTATTTCTCCTTGGCTGATTTTGGAGAGATTTCTTTCAGGTGCTCTTGGATGGAAAGGCCGGGTCTTACAAAAGCGTCCTCGAGCAGTATCAATCCAAGGCCGAATATTTCCTCTGCGCTTGCCTCCAGCAAAACTCTGGCGCGCAAGTCCAAAGAACTCCAGGTGAAGTTTCAAAGTTGTATCGAAGTTCTTCCTCTCAAACACTTTTTTATTCACAACTAGGTGGCTTGATGTTCATCAGGCAATGGAATAACATGCAATACGTTACCTCTGCCTCGTTCCTCCTCACCGTCTACTCGGATTATCTCACTTCAACCGGGAATACTCTCCGCTGCAATGGGAGAGCTGTGAATCCATCACAGCTGCTCAACTTAGCTCGATCTCAGGCAAGCGAAGAAAAACAAAAAGCTCTCTTTTTTCTTTTCTCTTCCAAGTATTAAGCGATCGTTTTTCTCTCTCGCCACAGGTGGATTACATTCTGGGTGACAATCCCCGAGCAACGAGCTACTTGGTGGGCTTTGGATTCAACTATCCCCGGCAAGTTCACCACCGCGCTGCATCCATCGTTTCCATCAAGCAAAACCCGAGCTTCGTGGGTTGCAAGGAAGGATACAGTACGTGGTACACGAGAAGGCAAAGCGATCCAAACCTGCTCGTCGGAGCTCTCGTCGGCGGCCCCGATGTGTCGGACAACTTTGCGGACGAGCGAAACAACTGGGAGCAAACAGAGCCAACTACGTACAACAATGGGCCGCTGGTTGGATTGCTCGCGAGGCTCCACAACGGTGGAAGCACAAGGAAAAACGATCAAAATCTCGTCTCACGTAAGAGATCTTCGTGTTTTTCCATCTTGGTTCACTCAAAAATCGATTTTGATGCACAGTTTCGAAGGCAGCGTCTCCTCTTCCATCGCCATCGTCGCGAAAACAGCCGGGTACTCGTCTTTCCTTTGCAGTGTTTTTTTTTTTTTTTTGAAGATAGATAGCTCAAACTTGGAGTTTCCAGGTGATGGTATCTCTATCGATCAGAACGTGACAATGTCGTGGGACTATCGAGGCCAGAGATTCTACCGCTATGGAGTTACTGTAAGCAACAGATCCAAGCAAACTCTGGAGAAGCTCGTGCTCAAGATCCACAAGCTCAGTGGATCTTTCTGGGGGCTCACAAAGTTGTCAGCGAGCGATCACGCTTACACATTCCCGAGCTGGATCAGATCTTTGCCCCCTCGCAGCAGCTTTACCTTCGTCTATGTCCAGCCGGCTCCACTCGCGGAGATCTCCGTGCAAAGTTTTGCTCGAGCTTCTTGACGGGAGGAAAGTTTGTTTTTTTTTTGTTTTGTTTTTGGTGCTTGGTTTTCTTCCTTGGCTCACAAGGGATTGTGCTTGAAGCAACCCTGGGGCTTTCATGCGTTCTTTTTTGCCCTTTCAAGTCAAAAGTGTTATGCATCAATCAAATGATACGTAAATCTTTACATACGTAGTGACAGGCTACGTCCCCATCCTCCGCGACCATCTCGACGAGATGGAACAGTGAAGGGTGCTGGAGTGATGGTTGGAGCTGGAGATGGAACAGCCCAAGTGCGTTGACGTCCCACCATCTCCTTGGGCCAATCTCTCCAAGGAAATGGTGTCTTCGTCGTGGACTTTGGAGATGTTGGAGATGTTGGTGTTGGAGATGGAACTGGAGAGGTCGGACATGGAACCGGGGAGGCTGCTAGAGAAGTTGGAGATGGTGCTGGAGAGACTGGAGCTGGAGCAGGAGATGGAGATGGAACCGGAGAGAGCGGAGATGGAGATGGAGTGACTGGAGCTGGAGCTGGAGAAAGCGGAGATGGAGAGGCTGGAGCTGGAGAGGCTGGAGCCGGAGAGAGTGGAGATGGAGAGACTGGAGCTGGAGAGGCTGGAGCCGGAGATAGTGGAGATGGAGAGACTGGAGCTACCGGAGAAAGTGGAGATGGAGATGGAGAGGCTGGAGCCGGAGAGATTGGAGATGGAGCTGGAGAGACTGGAGATGGAGAGATAGGAGCTGGAGCCAGAGAGAGTGGAGATGGAGATACTGGAGATGGAGATGGATAGATAGGAGATGGAGCCGGAAAAACTGGAGATGGACTTGGAGCTGGGGTTGGCGATGAATAGCATTTACAAGGAAAATGGTCTGGAAAGGAGACACAAAGTGAGGAGATAACCAGCATTGCATGGAAGAAACTAAGTGTCATCCTGGAAAGTATATTAGAAAGAACAAAAGGAGCCCAATAACCTGAATGACCATGTTTCGAGTCTTCCGTTTATGTAATCCAATTTTTGTGACACTCTAATAGCGTGATTGCACGAGGCTGTACACGACTAAATGAGCGTGAGTCCAGTGTACTGTCAAATATGTGCATCTTACTTGGGAGCTAAAGCAAACCGGATGCGTGATAGAGACTTTTGATCTCTTCAACGTCTTCAAAGCTTCCCAGGAATATTGGTGACCTCTCATGAATCTTTTTTGGAACAACGTCAAGTGCCTGTAAATCAAGAGACAAAACAAAAGATGTGTGAAAGAACAGTATAAGTTCTTACGCGCTCTTTTCCAGTGAAAGCTTGTCCGCCTGCTTGTTCTACGAGATATGCCATAGGAAAAACCTCATACAAAAGGCTGGAAATGGCGAGTGATTATCAACAAAAGAAGGATAAGAAACTCTGGAAATGGATAAGTTACCGCAACTTTCCGTTTGGACTTTTTTTATCAGCGGGATACATGAAAATGCCACCGTAGAGTAAAGTCCTGTGGACATCTGCCACCATACTGGTAGAGCAAAAACAGATTAAAGAAACATAGGTACTGAATTACTTCTGTAAAATGCAAAAAGCATACAAACCTTCCGATATATCTAAGAGACTTTGGCACCGAGCCGCCTGTCGGAAACTTTGCAATCTCCACGTATTTTTTTGTTGGTTCATCCCAGTGCTTAGCATTTCCTTCGTTCACAGAATAAATCTTTCCCTTCCTTGGAACCTATAAGACATTAAGTTAACACTGCAAAACATATAAAACTCACTTACCCGCATTACTGGATGTGTAAGAATAAACTCTCCAAGAGCAGGGTCCAGTGTAAAGCCATGGACGCCATTTCCTATACTCAAAACAAGCTAGAAAGGATTCTCAGCATGCTCGAAACTCAAGCCAAGCGAGAAGAAATAGCTTTTTACCATGCACGAACTTCCATATAAGCAGTATCCAGCGGCAACCATTTCTTTTCCAGGCCGTAAGACATCACTGACAACGCCCGCCTTTCCATCTTTCAGCATATAAATGCCAAAGATCTACGCAAGACAAGCCAAAGTTGAGCAAAACTATCCACCATCTTCTCACCGTTCCAATTGATACGCCGCAATCTATATTGGAGGAGCCATCGAGGGGATCGAAAACTACGCAGTACCTGGAGAGAAAGTGATAATACTGAGAAATGTTTATGGGAGCAAACCTTCCTCGCCTTGAAGTTTCAACGTAAATTTCAGTCTCGTTTTCCTCGGAGACAAGAACGTTCTATAACATCTCAAGTCAAAAACCAAGATCTACGAGTTGAAAGAACTTCACTGCTCGACCACTGCTGCACAGTGCCTTGATGAAAACTTCGTTTGAAAGAACATCCAGCTTCTTTTGTTCTTCTCCCTGGAAGCGAGCAATATTTAAGCTTTGCCTTTCTTCTCATGTCACCAAAAGAGGGAAGAAAGAAAAATAGTACCTGTATGTTTGTGTCTCCAGCAAGTCCAATGAGCTTTGCAAGGCCAGCCTAAAGCGCACAAATTGAGGAATAAGAACTGGGACAAACAATTCGAGACTAGAATACTTTGTTAACAGCGGCACAGACGAATTTGCAGCCAAGAACAATGTGGCTGAGGAGAATCGTGAGATCGCCTCGCGCTTCCGGATGCTTGCTCTGCTCGTTGAGCACAAACCTCGTAAGCGTCATAAGATCTGTGCGCTGTGCATCGGCGGCGTGATCCATCGCAGCAAATAAACAACAAAACAAGAATCCACCGCGCAAGAACCCTATTTCCTTCCAAAGCTAGCTACATTTTGCTGACAGTGTCGTGACACGTGGCACCCTCGCGGGTGTTTAGTCTAAATAAAAAGATTAATTATATCTAAGCAAGTTTTACTCAAGTACAACTGTACAAGATAGTCTTGATCACAAGTACCACAAGTCAGTTTTAATTACATAGAATTTTCATGTACATCAGCAGAAGAAATAACGGGAAAAACGAAAATCTGTCAAAACCACTCACTTCTTTGTACACTACTAAGCAAAAAAAAAAGGATTGTTCTCTCAATTCTCTCTGGCAAAGTTCCGGCCAAAATTTTTTCTCGCCGAGCACCAGCACGATGGTCTTTGATTGTGCTGCTTCTCAATCTGGATGATCTCTCTCACTGCCTGTTCCTGCCCGGAAGGAAGCAAGGAAAAACAAAGCAAAAAAAAACTGGAAGAAAAATGGAAATGAAAGAAAAGAGGAAGAAAAAAACAGCTTCTCACACCTCTCGACCAGGACACACACCTGTATAAGTAGTCGATGGAGTTTCGGCGACGATCGATCCGAAAGAATTGTTTTCGCTCAAGCGATGGCTGAGACGATGTCCGCACCAGTGGAAGCAAAACCTTCCACTCGGATGCAGGGGCTGGATCCACGAGAAGCCTCTCGAGCGTGAGCAGTCTGCTGTGAACGGCCTCCTGTTGATGGTGTTGTTGACGACGGAGTTATGGCGGGCGGTGGCCTTTGGCGACCGAACTGTACATCGCGAACCAGGGGATTGCCTGCTCGCGTCGGTGGTGAGCCGGAAAAATAAGGTGGAGAGCAACCAAAGTTCGATGGCTCGCCATAGCTACTCTGTAAACGAGCACGGCGCTGGTTAGAAACAAAACGCTGGAAGAATCTTTAGTAGCGGAAAAGACTCCGAAGAAATCGAAGACTCAAAAAGTGTCATGAAAGCTTCAGAAAATGAAAGACGAAAGAACTTGACATGGTACGAGAAGCAAAAATGCTTTCACATTAACATGCTTTCTGTCTAAGAGCAAGAGAACAAGAAAAAAACGGAACTTTCAGCGATCAGCCAAAAGTTTTAGTAGCGGAAAAGACTCGGCATACGAAGAAATCGAAGACTCATGAAAACCGAGCTTAGGAAAATGAAAGACGGCAGTGGAGAAAAACTTGACAGAAGGAAACATGCTTTCAAATCCGTGAATTTGTTCGTCTAAGAGCAAGAGAACAAGAAAAAAAACGGAACTTTCAGCGATCAGCCAAAAGTTTTAGTAGCGGAAAAGACTCGGCATACGAAGAAATCGAAGACTCATGAAAACCGAGCTTAGGAAAATGAAAGACGGCAGTGGAGAAAAACTTGACAGAAGGAAACATGCTTTCAAATCCGTGAATTTGTTCGTCTAAGAGCAAGAGAACAAGAAAAAAAAAAACTTTCAGCGATCAACAGAAGGAAGAAACAGACGTACGAACAAAGAAGAAGAAGAGAAAGAAATCAAGTACCTTACTCAAAAAAATGTCCAGGATTTCGAATCCCGCGTCACTACTACGAGGTGTTGAGCTGCATCAAGGAAAACACAAAGAACTGGGTAAGAAAGAACAAAGAAAACACAAGAAGAAGTCTTACCTCTTTTGCCGACGACCCGAGTTACAAGGACGGCGAGGCTTTGGACAAAAGACCTCGTCTTCCAGCTTGTCTACAAAAATTCCTGGTCTAAACCTCCTCCTTTCGTTAGTCTCCATGCTACTGAGCGCCGCCAAAGGCTGTTGGACAGTGCTAAGATTTCTTGCGCAGATTTCCATGCTCGCCACGAGAAAATCGCCTGCAAAGAACCGAGAAAAAACAGGTTTTGAGATGAGCAAGACGGCAAGATCGATGAGAATTTCTAATTGCTAGCGAGCAACAGCCAAAATCCACAACAGTGACCACGCAAACACGCCGACAAAGCTCAAACAGGGAGATTTTGGAGGAACCTTTGCAAGAAATCAAGGCCAAAGCAGCGAAATCGACGAGAATGCGCAGTACTCTACCAGATCTGTGATCGCGGAGGTGGATGATCGATGAAGCGGCAGCGCCGCGCCCAAGCCCTAGATGCCCTCGCCTCCACACAATGGCAAAAATGGGAGCTACTGCCACCGGATGAGGAGGAATATTCAACTGTTGCGAAGGGAAAAAAAAAAAGAATAACCACTGCACCAATAATGCCGGCCCACAATGCGAGAGAAAAAATATGCTTTCACTGAGAGTTGAACTCAGGACCTCCCGTTTACTAAACGGGTGCTCTTAACAATTGAGCTATGAAAGCAAGCTGATGAAAGTGAGATCGCAAGAACTACATTTCTATCAATCTTTAACTTTTTACTGGTAAAAATTCAAATTTTTAAACAAAAAGCTTGAGTTTTTTTTTTTTTGTATGAAAAATCAAGTTTTACGCGCTTGGATAAGCTAAATCTTGACTTTTTATTGATAAAAAATCAAGTTTTATACGAAAAATCAAGCTTGGAAATGATATACAAGAATCGACCGGGAGTAAACTCCTGGTTTTACTTAAATTCGAGGAGATCGAGCTTTCTTACATTATACAATCATCGGCAAGAATGTGTGATACGATACAGTGTTCTTCCCACCTGGGAAGCTAAAGAATTAACCAAATCCATAGAGTTATTTTCAGGCCACTTAATCACCTTTCTCTCGCGGATGCGATGAGAAGAGCCACTGCCACCGAGAACATCACCAGCATGGACACCAGTAACGCCAGCGTCCTGTGTGAGCTACCACGGTATTCACCAAAGAGGAGCACTCCCCACAGCGTTCCCACCAGTGGTAACGCCTGGACAGCATCGGCGGCGGCGTATCCTGCTGCCTGTCCTCCCATAAACTGGAAACCATTCCCGAAACCACACACCAATCCTGCCAGGATCGCCAGCTCCCGGCCTTTCCAGTCCGAGAGGTAGGCCCAGAGTGAGGACTTTGGTAGACCGAGCACGGGATAGTAGAGCAAGTAGACGTTGATGAGCACTCCGAGCACCAGGAATGCCGTGGAGAAGTAGAAGAAACTTGTGTAGATTACCAGGTGTGGGACTTGAGGATCAAGCAAGTGGAACTGATCGTTGGTGGCGATGTTGAACAGCGGCGAGAAGAAGCCGTAGCACGTCCCGGTGATGAAGGCTAGGAGGAGTCCAAACATGACGCTGGAATCTCTGACCTGGATGAAGGAAAAAAATCCATTTTGATCAAGTTTGACGGTTTTAGAAGTCATAGTACATACCTTCACTGCTCTTTGCTCTTCCAAGTCCATAAAAGAGCTTGATGTTTCTGTCGCAATGAGGTCCACCAGAGCTGAATCAAATTAACATGCTAGATATCGTTATCAAAACCGAAATAGTAAGAACGAGAAAAGCTTACAGCTCTTTAGAAGGTTCGTGTGAAGATCTTGCTCAGCCTCGCACCTAAAAAGTCCACATACAATATATAAATGTCGCTTAACTGGAAAGTGACTTTAATCTCACCTGGGATTGCTTGGGCCCAACCTCGCCGTTCTATCATTTGCATTTGATGCGTGACAGAAAGATCCTAGCAGAACAGCGATCACGAAGCACCCAACTCCCGGGAAGAGAACTCTAGCAGAGTTCAAGCAATTGTCCAGATAGTAGTTCGCAGTCGTTCCTAGAAATAAGTCAGTACTTCAATCTTCGAAGAACGCAAGAAAAATAAATCACACATATTCGAAGAACGCAACTAAAATGAATCACACGTCTTTGATCGAAGAAGACAAGCAAAACAAATCACACAAAACCACCACAGGGAAGAAAAGAAAGTCGATAGAGCTAGCTTACCAAAGATGACTGCCAAGCTCGCGGATATGACTTCCGTGATAGAGATCCCCACGAACACCAGCGAGTATTGCATACAAATATTGCCCAGGCAGAGGGCGATGCCTCCAGCCATAGCTATAAGCACACAAGGAAGATTATCCTGTCGTACATCCTTAGAATTCATGCCGGGAAAGAAAGAGCCATATACCTGAGAGAGCTGCTGGATGAAATTGGGAGCGCTTGGATCGCTATCCCCGATCTGCCCCAGGGTCAACGCAAAGATCACTGCCACCGCGAAGGTGCTGATGGCGTAATCAATGTAGGTGTGCTGTGGCAGCCTTCCTCTCCTCTCGGCGATGTTGAAGAAGATCGGCCAGGTCCCGAGGCACCACAAGGAGCAGAGCATCAGGAGGATTGCCCATCCTCGATCCGTGACGAAATACATCGCCGCAGCGCCGCGCTATCGATCGATGCGAGAAATTCCGATCCTGATTTGTCGATCCTCCTCAATCCTAGAATGCCGATCTCTATACCTCAGCCCCGGCGAGCTAATCTTGCTCGAATCTCGCAGCGGCAGCTTCTTGGATCGAAGATTTGGAGCTCGTGGACTGGAAATATTATCGCCATAGCCTCGAGTCCGGAGCAATGGGAGGAGAATTTTCTTAAAGAAATGGTTGCCCTAGGTAGGGGATGATAAACACGTGCTCTCCACGCGCCTAGTATCTTTGTCCGCATATGAGATACCCGCATATTCGTCTGTCTTCTTCCTCTCTCTTTCGATAACGAAGAGCTTGCGCAATCGATCGCTGCTGAGTCGTCGATTAGAGCAAGAATATTCCAAGCACGACGCCGACGCCAAAGACATTGCCATCGTTGTAGGTCGCCTCCGTGTAATCCTCAGTCTCGAGAAGCATCGCGACTCCATTTGCATGCTCTGCCCTCTCACGACGAGCTTGTACCTCTCGAATTCCAGATCTGGCTGAGAATTGGCCGATTCCCTGGCAATGCCCGGAGACGTCTCTGGAACACACACCAGGCCCCTCAATTTCTCTGTGAGCACTGCCACGAACGTGTCCCTCAATACGGAACTTCTTCTTTGGCGCGTAGAGAAGAGGGCTTTCGATCAATGACCTGTAGAGGAATCCCGAATGATCACGCAAGAATCAGCTGATCTGGAACGATTGATTCCACCCGTTTCTTCTTGTCGGCGTCTTCGGGGAGAGTCTCCAATGCCGCCATTTTGATCGATTCTTCGCGATTACCCAAGAACCCCCCACGTCAGTCACTACGCGTTCGGCGGTGCTCCACTACTCGCAGATTGAGCCCAACAATCTGGGCGTGGTCAAGGACATCGGCGAGAATGTGGGGCTCATCACTGGCTATCCTCCAACAAGCTCCATGCATGGGTCATCCTCTTCATTCCTCGGATATGGCTCGTCATCAGTGAAAGGATCGCCCACTTCCATACTGGCAAGTAAGTTTTCCTGAGCTCTAGAGATAAGTTTGCGTTGCAAGTTCTTTCCAGGTTCTTTTCTCATTTCCTGAGGTAAAAATCAGTTTTTTCTTCAAGATTTCTCGTTTCGTTCTGTTTTTTGAGCTTGAAAGTCCTCTTTTGCTGAGACGCTTCTATAATGTTTTTTTGAAGGTGTGTCTAGCAATTTGCATCAGTTCTAGCAACAGTGCCACATTCTTCAACACCGGGGTTCTCGTCAATGGCAGGCTTCAGTGGTGCCATCTCTAAACCTCTTTCCTCTTTTAAAACCCGGGCTCGTTGTTGCTGCTTCTTTCTACCAGTCCTTTCACTTGCATCATTCACCCCATAGGGGGCCTGGCACATTTCCAAGGTTGGGTATGTTGTGGAAAACTATTGGAAGAAGGCCGTGGAGCAAGGTGCCGATCATCGGATCACAATGAGAAAGGTAAATAGAAGAGAGGAGAGAGTGGTCGCCTTGCATAAATGTGAATCTAGAGAGTTGGATAGAATTCAAGCACCTAGGCCATGGTTCTTGGAGGCCGTGGGAGAATGCAAGGTAGATCAATTGATAGTGGAAGAATCTGAGGCAAATCGATCAATATTTCAAGAAGAATCAAGCATTGATCTAGCAGGCTTGGATGAACCAGGGTCTGGGATGAAGGAGAGAGTGGGGCCAACCAGGCACAGGGGATAGAGTTCTCTTTGTTTTTGCAGGAGGTTTGGAATGAATGAACTAGTCAGGTGAAGTCTATGTGAAGGTGATAAAGATTAATTTGATGGTGCTGAGGTTTGCTCAATTTGTGGTATGCAAAGGCTAACATGGTGGCATTTGACTACTCTTATTTCAGTCTCTTAAGCAATTTGAGGATATATTGCCACCATCTGCAATGTTTGTGGAGGGAGGGTTTTAAGTCTAATGAGAAAATCTTAAACAAAGACAAGTACAACAGTAAAACAGATTTACAGACTACCAATTCATTGCTCTCGTTGTAAGTATACCTACCCATTTTTCCATAAGGTGGCACCAAAAATCTCTAGATTGGAGACATTTGTTCAATAGAAACAAGTAATTTCTTGTTGATTTTATGATTTTGCATATTTACTTTTGAACACTTCTTTCAAAATCCCATGTTTGCTAGAACATTTGTTTATGTTTCTTGGAGACTTTATCATTTGTACAGGCATGATGCCTTTGTCATTTTCTCTTTTGAATGTTTCAATTAAGTTCATTTTCAAGTCTGATATGGCCTTGGATTTTGTTTTTATGTGATGCATATACTATGTTTTAATATATTTCAAAAGGTTTTTACTACCTCAAAAGCAATGACAAACTCTCTTCCATATTAGAAGCGGTGATTTAAGATATTAATTTGTCATTTCCAAGCTTTCTTAAGCATGGCCATCAAATCTAGAAAGGTAAATGTGTATATCAAGTTTTGTTTTTGTTTACTTATTGGTTCTTTCAAAAGTTACAAAGCAAAAGAATATAAGATTCTTATGGTTCTTTCCAATATTTCTGAATAAAATTATGAATGGAAACTTGAAGAAAAAGGAAAGAAAAGGAATCTCTCTTCTTTGAAAATTAAAAAATGAAATACTTCATCCTCCTTTCTTGAAATTCATTTAAATGCAACCTAAGTTATAATTTAGTGTCAAATGTGGTTATTTATAAAAGAGGGTGAACCTTAGGCCAAACCTCCCGTTACAGCCTTATATCCCACAGTCTATTCTTGGAAGATTTTTATGGTTTATATCATTCTCCCAGCTGCAAAATTTGCTTGGTGTTAAGTGATTTACTATTTTACTTTATATAAATTAGAAATGGTTATATTCAAATTCAAATTTATAGATACAAATTATTTTATAGTAGTGGTCAAAATCTAATAGCCACCACCATAATATGGAGGACTGGGCACATAGCCAGACCCAGATCCTGAGCCACTTCCACCCCCACTCCCTTCTCCAGAACCTGGAGTGCTACTTTAATAAGGTGGTGGACTGCAAGGAAGAGTTCCACTTGGAGAAGATCCTGCGCCACTTCCATTCCCGCTTCCACTTCCACTACCACTTCCACTTCCACTTCCACCGCCACTTCCAGTGCCACTTCCAGGAATTCCACCATAGTACGGACTTCCACTTCCTCCAGAGCCGCTTCCAGAGCCAGAACCAGAGCCGGAGCCGGAGCCCGAGCCACTTCCAGGAATTCCTCCATAGTATGGACTTCCACTTCCACTTCCTCCAGAGCCACTTCCAGAGCCGGAGCCAGATCCACTCCCACTACCTTGTCCAGAGCCACTTCCATACGAGCCACCACTCCCGGATCCCGATCCCATTCCAGAGCCCGAGCCGGAGCCGCTGCCTTGTCCAGAGCCGGAGCCACTGCCAGGCGAAGAACCATATCCCGGACTTCCACCACTTCCAGAGCCAGAACCCGAGCCACTTCCAGAACCGGAGCCAGAGCCAGAACCTGTGCCGCCTCCACTCACTGGGCCACCACTTCCATAGCCGCTCCCAGAGCCGGAGCCACTCCCCATCCCAGAGCCCGAGCCAGCTCCAGAACCAGAGCCAGCACCACCTGGAATTCCTCCATATACCGGTGACGATGATCCAGAACCGGATCCACTTCCTTCTCCAGAGCCGGAACCAGAGCCACCACCAAAGCCTGCGTATCCTGAGCCACCACCTTGATAGTCTTTTGTCGGAGCGGAAAAGAAGCCGGATGATTTAAACTTTCGGTGGTGATGGTGGTGAGCGCACACCGAGGAGGCGAAGAGCAATGCTGCTAATAGAACAGCGCTGAGGATCATCGTCGCCGAACGGGTGGTGGCCATGGTGGTGGACAAGAGCTGCAGGGATGCGAGTAAGTGATGAGAAAGAAGTGAAAGCCTGACCGAAATTTATAGCTCGCTCGCGCTGAATCGAGAGAACGCAATGCGACTTTCGGAGCATCTGCTTGTACTCGGATTCTCATAGCTATGCCCCAGCTGGATTCGTTTCAACGAAACTGTTCTTTTGTTTGCTTACAGGATCATCATAAAACTTTCACCAACTCGCCCAGACTTATCGGCCTGCCTGGACCTCGTGCGTGAGAAACCAGACAAACGTTTTAAAACCATCATTTAGATTATGTAAGTTATGTACCAGAGATGCATGGCATCAATCTTGCCTATAGTACTGCCGCGGTGAGAAAGCTGCGCTTCCATCCGGATGGTCCGAACTTCGTCCAGCCCGATTCCTCTCGGTACACGTAGCACTGCAACAAAAAAATAGCTTGGTAGTACATTGTAAGAGAATATCAAGAAAATCATACAGTATCACAAAGAACATTCATTGTTTGCAGTCCACCGATAACGTGGATGGCGCCATTGACAGTGACTGCAGTACCGTAAGCTCTTGCGCACCCCATGGGTTGAACCTGTTTCGACGTTGTCAGATAAACGACAAGACGAAACATGATTCAGTGACTTACCGTTTCCCAGCGGTCAGCACGAGGATCAAAAGCCTCGACGGTCGAAAGAAATCCAGAACCATCGAAACCTCCCAGCGCATACCTGCAGAAACATGTTTTCTAATTCTGACTAGAAGATGGACGAGGTGGACAAATACTCACAGTTTCCCGTTTGAGACAGCCGAGGATAAGCTGCCTCTCTTGGACGTCATCGATGGCATCTTCGTCCAGACAGATTCACGAGGATCAAAGCGCTCCATAGTCCTAATCAATGCACCATCTTAAAGCTTAGAAAAGACTACGAGTATACCTGAGATAGTGTCTACCGTCAAAGCCGCCCAGAGCATACAAAGCTCCACCAATCTCAGCAGCTGCTACCATGTAACGCTGCAATGCAGAGGGTAAATGCAAAAAAACAAAAAGAGAAAGAAAGAAAGAAAGAAAAGAACGTCGTTACCTTTTCGAGCATGCTCGGAGAAGACGTCCAAGTACCAAGGTTGGCGTCGTAACATTCCACTTGAGAAAACTGGGCTTTACCGTTACCGCCGCCAAGAGCATACACTTTACCGCCGACTGTTGCTCCTGCTAAGTTACCACGCTTGTATTTCATCGAGCTGCATTTGCTCCAGCTATTACTGATAGAGTCGTAACGCTCAGCTGAGTTAGTACAAGATACCATCGCATGAGAAGACCAGAGATTCAATGAAAGGAGCATTCTTACTTGTGTCGAACCAGTTCTTCCCATCTCCACCACCAAACACGTAAATGCGATCGTCCAAAACGCTCGACGCGGCGGAAGATCGCGGGATGAGCATGGAGCAAGCTGGCGTGAACTGCGATGATTTAAACGAGTATACTTCCGCAGCTTTCACGAGAGCAGTATCATCGTAGCCACCCATGACAAATATCTGTGGACTGGCCAAGTTCGCCGATTTTCCCACAGCCCTGGCTTTCAGTCCACCCACTTCGAGCTTCAAGGCTTGGATTTGCGAAGCCATGCTTGCCTGCCAGGTATGAGAAAGACGAGGTATTTTTCTTTCTCCCACGCACAAAGGAAAGTTTTGGATACCTGAGAGGTTTCAAGCAGCACATTTGCCTTCTTCAGCGTCTCCACATCGTTAAGTTGCTTCGAGAAAGTTTTGGCGACCTCGAGAAGCCTTCTAAGCTCGACATCGTCTCTCCTCATCTTGAGAGGAATTTTAGAGAAAGAACTCGCAGATCAGCAAATATCTAGCTAGAAATATCGTTACCTGCGCCACGGCATTCGCGCAGAACTCCAGATTCTTGTCGGTGGCCAGGGCAAGCGCCGGATCCGCGGATTGAAGCGACAAGCGAAGCCGATCGCGCTCCGCCGCGAGCATCGCTTGCTCCTGAGCGCAGCGCTCGCCGTCGAGGCGCTCCCATTCCGCGATCGGGAGATCGCGCCCTAGCTCCAGCTTCTCGAGAATGGACGCCTCGAGCAGCGACATCGCAAGAAGATTTTCAAAAGCCCTGAACCCTAAACCTCGCCTGCTGACTAGGACGATACGAACGGGTAGTGAATGACGTGGCACTTAACTGGGAATCTAGGGTTCTTGGGCGATCAAAATGGCGGCACTGGAGACACTCCCCGAGGACGCCGACAAGAAGAAACGGGTGAAATCGATCTTCCAGATCATCTCCATCTCAACTGATTCTTGCGTGATCATCCTCTGCAGGTCATTATCGAAAGCCCTCTTCTCTACGCGCCAAAGAAGAAGTTCCGTGTTGGACAGGTGAGAGACACGATCGCAGCAGTGCTGAAAGAGAAATTGAAGGGCCTGGTGTATGATCCTGAGACATCTCCGGGCGTTGCCAGGGATCTCGCCGATTCCATCAAATCGGACCTCAAAGGTATCTTTTCAGAGCTGATCAAGAGTAATTCGATAAGAATTCAGCCAGATCTGGAATTCGAGAGGTACAAGCTCGTCGTCCAGGTGGTGATCGGCGAGGTGAGAGGGCAGAGCATGCAAATGGCGTCGCGATGCTTCTGGGATCTCGAGACTGACGATTACGCGGAGGCGACCTACAACGATGGCAATGTCTTTGGTGTCGGCGTCGTGTTTGGAATGTTCTTGCTCTAATCGACGATTCGATAGCGATCGATTGCGCAAGCTCTTCGCTTTTAAAGGAAGAAGAAAGGAGAATATGCGGGTATCTCATAGCCGAAGAACCAATGGTTTTCAAAAGAACGTAGAATATTCTCAAGACCAAATAGTCCCATTTTCAAACGATTTAACGGCGTAGTAGGACTATAGGATTGGGAAAATATATTTGAGTACGTTCAGATTTCCCGTTCTGCGTCGATCGATCAAATTTGTTTCAATGTAATCTTGATATTGAGATGGATCGCTGCATGGTGCGGTGATCCAGAGAAGGCACTGTCACACAGCTACACGCTGATATTACGGTTAGGATTTGTGTGGCCCTAGAAACTTCTTGCTCGCAAGGATGCAACGGTGCGGAACACGGCGGCAACGGTGCGGGCAACGGGAGACGCAGCGGTGCGGACTGTGGGGGCAATGGTGGCGGTGCGCCCGACGGTTGTGACAATAGCTACTGGATCCTTTTCTACGAGGACCTGGACTGGTGATCATCTGTGTTTTGCTAGAATTGTTTTGATAGAAATGAAAATCGACGCCGTGTTAACGCTCCAGAAGAGTAGAGATCCCACCAGATCGTACGTGGTCGATTGGAGCCTTGGCGTCTTCTCCGTGGCTATGGAGCTGGAAAAGACTCGATCATCAAACGAGAAACAGCCTCCCGCGCTCTCCTCCCCGCCTCTCTATCACGCGTTTGCCGCTCCTAAAGAACGCGCGACCTTCATCGAAAAGTTCGGTCTAGACTTTGGTGATGCGAAGGCAGTACCTTGACGAGGATGAGGTCCTCATTCGGATCATGTCTCTCCTCGCCTGGTCCCGCGACTTGAATCCCTCGTCTCTGGTAAGCAAGAGGTTTGCGCACCTGGCAAGGCTTGTCACACACTATTGCTTGGAATCGAGGAGTCATGATGTGGAGCAGGGGCTCATCCGCTGGTTTGGCCACAACAATCTTCGCCAGTTATCCATCCGGTTCCAGCAAGATTGCACTCGCTGGCTGCACCAGATCGGGAAGGGGCTCCACTCGGTGACCATCTACGGAGGTCCGCAGCAAAAGTTCGAGGGCCTCTGGTTCAACATCTCTGCGTGCCAGGAGCTCCGCTGTCTCCACGTCTACGTCACACAACTCGGCTCCACGCTCGGCAATGCAGCCTTGCCGTCACCGCTGCTGCCTAATCTCCTCTTCCTCACCTTTCACATACCGGTCAACGTGAGTGTGCTGCAGCAGCTGCTCGAGCTCTGCCCTTCGCTTCTTGCAGCGAGAATGAATACAATAGTGGTGAGCTCGCCCGGTATGTAGAGCTAGCCCGATTCACCCAGTCTGGGCATTTGTTGTTGTTTTTCATATATATGTGATTTTATGTTTATGCAGGTACCTACGTGCTCAAGAGCCGCAGCCTCGACAGCTGCCAGTCGGAACACTGCGAGGGTGGTGGAGTGGACAACTTTACACTTGCCCTTGACACACCAAAGCTCCGGTGGATGTTCTTCTTTGCTCCGCACATCGAGTTACGGCCCACTACATGCAACGTAGAGTGGATCCGGGTGAGAGAGAGCATGTGGAACATCCAGGGGCTGGGTTACACCAGGCTCAAAAGGATCATCTTCCTCAATCCGTTTAGCAGCCCCGCCCAAGTAATGGACAAGGCAGCTTTGTGTAGAACGTCGAGCCTGAAGAAGTTCTACTTCTGCATCTTTGACGATGGCATTCCACCCTGCTCTATTGATCTTGTGGCCCTGCTGGAGCCGTTCCAGGGGCTTGAGGAGTTCATTGTCTCTTTCATAAGTATCAAGGTGAAGCTTTTGCTTTCTTGTTCCAGTGCCTCACGGTGTGTGTGACGAAATGCAGCAACTCAACGTTGCAAATTGGAACAGCAGGAAGAGCCCCTTGACAGTTAGAGTCGAGTTTGTCTACAGCAAGCACATCTGGGAAAGAACAGGTCCGGAACTGGAGTTCCTTCGTGAGCTGGTGAAGAGAAGCAGTGACACAGATGTGGAGCTGAAGTGTGTCTACACTAGCAACGATGCTACTCCACAGATCCCTGCGTTGCTCAAGGAGTTTGCGCGAGAGCACCCAGGACGTGTTAAGCTGCAGCCCCTGCAGTGGGTGCCCTGGATCTACTGCGGCATGCTGTGGCGATCTTGGCAAGCAAGTGTCGTGTCGGAAGCTCCCTACACTGCAATTGATCATTGGTGTAGAGAGATGCACGAATCGCATTTGCATATACCATGTGGCTGGCAGTAGCTATCATGAATAATTGTGAATCACTTGAGAGCAATAAAAACCGCAGCAGAGAGGAATAAGATCATGACAGTAGCTATACCGGAGACAATTGGATTACTTGGGAGAAAGCACTGGACAAGAATGGCGACGACGGGACACTGTGAGGGAGTTCCCAAGTGGCATTTATGGCAAGTCATAAAGAATGAATAGTCTATTATTAGAATAAATAAGCAACATTTATTATGCAAAACCATATGCAAACAGTGATCCGTGGATAAGATTGTGTGAATACCATAATAAATACACATTTTCCAGATAGATGAATTTCTTAATAGGAGATGATTGTTCTTGATGGGAAAAACTTTTGGTGGGAAAAATGTATTCTTGACAGGAAATATTTGTTTTATACTTCTTTTCATCAGAAAATTTCAAACATGTTTAAGAAACTTCATTCAAAAACAAGTTTAGTGTTTTTTGCATACTATGGTAGATCACCTTGTAGCCAATTCATACAAGTGGAGTTTGCATGCCTTTTGCCTGAGCATTTCACCTTCACGGCTATCACTAGCTAGAACTGCAACACAAGCAGCCAAGTCCCACAGTTACTTCTCGTCCGGCTTAAGTATCAAGGCCCTCTGGCTGGACATGAACGCCTTCTCCCTATGGTCAAACCCCATCCTGACGCATACCACACCTAACCACACATGCATGGAAATGTAAAGCTCGCGGACTTTAGAATGGCCAAACACGTAAGTCTCTCGCAGTGGTTTTCTGCCTGGATGAACTGTGTTGTGTCGAGGCGATGCCCAACTTCCCTGTACCTGTTCCAAACCTGTCTTGTACACACAATGTGGCAGTCTCCCAAGAGTCTCTCTGCGAGACGCACTTTGAGAGCACAAGACTGACTTGGAACGTTGCTGCAACTTATCATCGTCCGGAGCTCAACCTCAGTGAGCGCAGAAGGGAGATTCATGTAGTCTTGCACAACATTATGGTGAATCAAGTCAATGTCGAAGAAGCCCTGTTCCTTCCACGGCTTGTCCACGTCCACCTTGTTCTCCTGAAGAAAGAGAACGAATTTGTGGATTCGGCACTCTGTTGGCAACACTGGGCAAGCCAATCCGGCAGCTTGGAACATCCCCTTCACCGCCTCTTCGATGCTACAACCTGTCGATAAAGACACCCCATTGATTTGGTAGAACCCTAACTCGGATTGACGTATTACAAGGAGCAAGATCTTGAAAGGGCCTGTAAGATTGTTAGAGCTTTAGCAGAACTTGTGAAGTGCCAGGCAAGGGATTTGTTGCCTAAATCAGCCACTGAATGGTTCTTAAGAACATTTCCACAGAGGGAGGCTACTGTGATAGGGAACAGGTGGCTTGATGCATTCGAGACGGATGATATCAAGTATTGGGACAAGTGATCGATCTTCTACTTCAAAAGGAGGCTGAAGTTAAGGAGCTTTTGAGGGCGACAAAATTCTGGTTTGTGGGAACGAATCTAGTGCAGATGCAAATATTTCTTATCAGAGCACTCTGAATGTTGTAGAGAAGTTGGTAAGGTTTATCTGTTTGTGCTATGGTGTTCAAGACTTCCTTATGTTCTCTGCTACAAAGTTTAATCTTCACAGTATAGATGGTACTGTTGTCATCCCGATGAGTTGATGATTCTTCAAGACAAGGAGAGTCAGCTTCAACACGTATTTTCTGAAGCAGTTGCGGAAAACGTAAGAAGTCTGATGATTCTCGAAGAAAAAGAAGCTGTGAGAGGGGCAACTGAAGAGAAGAATATCAGAGCAGCGGCAGGGCAGGTAGAAGTTAAAGATTCGGTTAAGCAGGCGATAACTACTGCGTCCGAGCACAAACTGGTTGGGATTCCCAACATTAGACGGACGTGTGATCTTTCAAGTACAATTCAAGCATTAAGTTCTCACAAGACACTTTGGAGGACTCTTGGAGAAAGCTTCGGGTTGTTCAAGGAGTTGTTTGAACTTCACAAGAAAATCAACAATGGAGAAGCATGTGATGCGCGAGCTATGCACCAGCAGGTTGCTGCTCTTGATCCGAATTTTGCAGTTCTTGGGCAGGACCAGGACGCACATGTAAGTATATGGACTTTGTGTTTCAGTCTGACATTTTTGTGCAGGAATTTTTAGTATTACTATTCAACGAGTTTGAGAAGGTTATGGATTGCAAGGAAGTAAAGCTGAAGTTCAAACACGTCTGTAAATGCGTGACTTGTGGCGTTTCAAACTTGAGCTTTGAAGAAACAACACATTGGCTGCTCCACATTCCTAATGGCGGGGGTAACTATTATGTCTAGACTTCGTTGTGAATGTTTGTTTAACGATTGTCCTGCAGATTCACAAAGTTTGGATTTGGAGACCTGTATTGACTTCGATCTTGCGGATGAAAATGTCCAGCTACATGCGTGTACTTGTGGGAGCCAAAAGTTTATAAAATCTAAATGCCTGATCCAGCTTCTTATAATATGCTTGGAGCGTTTTCGTGCTTCCAGATGAAGGTTTGAAACGAGGACTGACAGGACTAAAGCTAAAAAGTCTGTCTTTCTCATCTTTTAGCGTAATTTAATTCGATTTCCCTTATGCAGAGCTTAAAAGCAGAATGGAGGACAGAGAAGTCAAAGCGCTTAGGGCTGGCCTGCTAAACATGAGCAAGAGGACGACTGCCGCGAATTTTCCCAGAAAGTCTGAGGCTAATTCTAAACTTCTTGAAGCTGTGATGTTTCTGCTTAACACGGCTTTATTTTTTCTTTTCCAGATTAGCATCTAACGAGCAGGAATCTTACAACCTGTGTGCAGTTGTTGAACATTACGGAAGAGGAGGGCATTATACCACAGTTGCTAAAGCAAACAGAATTTGGTACAAGTTTGATGATGCAATTCTGAAGTCAACTACTTCTACAGGTTCTCAACATGCATGCTGTTCTATGTGAGAAACACGGAAAAAGGCACGAAATAGAACAGGTGGAGGATATTGGCACAGGGGAGCTTGATGGCAAGCATTTCAGGCACAGGAAGTCTACGCAAAAACATTCTAAACTTCTTGAAGGGGTGAGAAAACAGAGAGAGGAAATCGTCAGCAGCAAACAACTGAATCCTCTTGGAAAAGAATTCTCTCTCTCTCTCTCTCCATTAGTGGCAATGTCTTCAAAGTGACTGTTTCAGAGCTACCCTCCTGCGACTGCAATTCCTTCAAGCGTTCTGTCAGCCAAAATTTGTACACATGCAAGCATTTGCTTTACATATTCTACTTAGTGCTAACATTACCAACTGCAGATCACCGAGGAGTGCAGCCTAGGTTGCAAATAAAGGACTTTTTCAAGTAAAACCCTTACTAAGAGCCTTTCTATGTAATTTACAAAATGACACTTTTGTATGGTTGTATAGTTGCCCGCAATATTGGATATCTTGGTGGCCAATCAAAGCTACATCAAGAGGAATTGAGTGTCCAAGCAAGGCTTTAAGGGCAGTGAGTCATCAGTTTGGCATTTCTGATTTGAAATTTTATTTCAGCAACTGAATTGTAAATTCACCAATCCCCTGTCTAAAGAAAAATGGACTTGTTAACAGAAAATTTTGGATACCCATAATTTTATTTGCAACAGTTAAAGGTTTTAAGATATATGTAAAGAGTTTACAATAGCCTTTAAAAAATATAACAATGAATAAGTATTTTAAACTCTAAATAATATATTTTTTCAGGTAATCGCTTTAAATCAAGGTTTGTAAATACATGTATGTACATACATGTATTACCAATACATATATATACATACATGTATCTAAACCCCAATTAATAGCACTCACAATAACAAATGTTTGTTTATAATGTTGGTATCTCTTTAGCGCCCTTAGAGCCTCCATTTCGATCCACTGGATCCCGCTCGATCCAGAAATCCACGCTCGAGCTCGTCTATCGCTCGCTCTCCCTGCCGCAAATCCCCGTGATTCCTGTTCCCGCCCAGCAGCGTCAGCCAATCCACGCTCCCCGGCAAGAACGGCATCTCCTCGATAATCTCCTCGGCCTCCTCCAAATGCCCAAGCCGAGCGAGCAAATCCACGACGCAGCCATAGTGCTGGGCCGTCGCCTCGATCGAATGCTCCGCGGCCATGGCCTGGAAGTATCCAACCCCCTCGTCCAGCAAGCCGGCGTGGCTGCAAGCCGAGAGGATGGTGACGAAGGTCACGTCATTCGGAGCGTCGCCATGGAGCTGCATGAGCTGATAGGCCTGGAGCGCGGCGGTGCCATCGCCATTCCGAGAGTAGCCGGCGATGAGGGCGGTGGCAAGGACCAGCGTCGATCCCTGGAAGCCGTCGAAGACTGCTCGAGCGGCGGCGTGATCTCCACACCTCGAATATAAGTTGACGAGCGCGGTGGCGACGAACTCGTCGGATTTGCACTGGAGGGCCATCACGCAGTGGATGCTGCTGCCTTGCTCGTAGTCGCCCAGCTTCGCACAGGATTCCAGAGCCACCGCGAGAGTGAAGCTGGTTGGATGGACGCCTTGGAGTTGCATTTGGCGAAAGATAGCGAGGGAGTCTCTGTCCAGGCCTTTCTGGGAGCAGCTTGTCATGGCGCTTGTCCAGGCAAGCACGTCGTCCGAGAGCTCAAGTTCCTGTCGGTGAAGACCTTGATCTTGATCGCAACTTTTGGTCGATCTACTTCTTCCGTGAGCTCGTACGAAGGCGGTGCCCAGCGCGGCTGCTACTTCCGGTTCTACGTCAGCAACACCGCTCTCAAAGGCCAGCCTGTGAATCCATTCCCAGCTCCTGGGACTCGGCGATGAAGAGTTTAGAACCGCCAGAAACGTCACCCTCGCGGGCCTCAGTCCTTCGCCCAGCATCTCTCGGAACAACCGGAGCGATTCTTCCTCCGCGAGGAATCCCACCTCTACACTGCGCTGCTCTTCCAATAGCTTTCCAACGCTCGACACCGCCGTGAGCATCGCGTTCCAAGTCACAACGTTGCTCCGGTCCGAGACAGCAAAAGCTCTCCTGGAATTCTCCAAAGAGCCAGCTTTCCCATAGGTGGTGATCAAGCACGTACTGACGAGCACGTCGGATTCCAGTCCAGCCTCTCTGATCAATGCCGAGAAGAAGTCCACCTCCTGCGAGCTCGAACAGGCCGGCAAGATGGCAAGGAACGTCACTGAGCTCGGCTTGATCCCATCAGCTACCAATTCTTTGAAAAACTGGAACGCCTCCTTGCTATGCCCGGACTGGGCATACGCTGCGATGATCGAGTTCCACGAAACAATCGTCCGCTGCCTCACTCCATAGAAAACCTGGGTAGCGGCTGCTAGATCACCGCATCTCCCATACATGGCAATGAGCCCATTTCCCAGCTCCACAGCTTTCTCTTCTTCTTCTTGATCTGTGATCCCGGCCTCTTGGATGGAGCTGTGGATGATCCTTCCCAGCGGCAGGAATTCCTCTCCTTCACAGGCCAGGAGAGCGTTCGTGAAGGTGATTCTGCCAGGCCTGACTCCTTCCAGCATCATCTTCCAGAAAATTTCCAGCGCTTCTTGCCGGTGCCCGCTCCTGGCAAACCCGCCGATCACCACGTTCCACGAGACCGCATTCCGGAGCTCCATGGATTCCAAGAGCTCGATCGCGTCCCGGACGCTCCCACATTTTGCATAGACGTTGAGGAGAGTGTTCTGCAAGAAGAGCGCGCGATCGCCAAATCCACACCGGGCAATGTGGGAATGGATTCGCCTACCTTCGTGGAGAGCACTCAATCGCGCGCATGCCTGGAGCAGCTCCTCGTACGCGTAAGGCTCCAGATTGATCCCATTCCACTCGAGCTCTTGAACCCGCGAGCGCAGCACCGGTAGGGATTCGATGCTGCTGGCCGTGCTGGAGCTCCTCGCAGAGATCGAGAGGATTGAGACGGAAGAATCGAGCGCCTTCTTCCTCCTCCTCCATAGCCCTAAATATTTCACTAGCATCAAAATCCCAGAGAGGTCTCGGGCTCAAATCCTCTGCCTGGCCTAAAGTGGTCGCGAGGTCGAATCTTTTCAGTGGCATTCCTGTGAATGGTGGCTATAGCGATAGAAGAGAGGCTTCGAGGAATCCTAGGGTAGCTCGTTCTTCTCTTTCTCTTTGGTGCGCGGCGGCCAGGAAGCGCTCTCGCGAATTCTCGTCGATCTCTCTTTCTCTTTGGCGTGCGGCGGCCAGGAAGCCGCGAAGGTTTGCTCGAATTCCAGCTTTCGGTGCTACTCGACATGGATTTGCAGGTTTGCGCGATGGGAGTGCTGTATGGGCCAAAATCTTACGAGAACGAGCCTCATCGCGATCCATCACTCATTGTAAATTCCAAGGTAAGGAAAATGCTGTGCTTCTACCACTTCTACAAAATTATTTTCCTTCTCAGGAGCCTTTCAATGCCGAGACACCGCCGAAGGCTCTCGTGCGATCCTTCGTAACTCCCGAGGATCTCTTCTACAAAAGGAATCACGGTCCTATTCCTGTCATCGATGATCCAAACAAGTAAAAATTTCTTTGATCGAGATTGATTGATTCTTCTCTGAAGCTCTTTGCAATTTTTTTTCTTCTTCTAAATTGCTTGTTTTGGCAGCTATCGCTTGGAAATTGGTGGCTTGGTTCCTGGACCCTTGTCTTTGTCCCTCCAGGACTTGAGGTACTTGAAAATTCTTTTCAATTCTCTTCTATTGTCCGAAGGGTGATAACCAACGTAAATGCAGGAACTTGCCCAAGCACACGGTGACGGCTACGCTACAAGTAATAAAAGCCAACTTCAAACTTTTAGTTTTTGATGAGTTTTGCTCTCCAGTGTGCAGGAAATCGGAGAACGGCTATGAGCAAAGTCAGAAAAGTTAAAGGTGTTGGCTGGGCGATTTCAGCCTTGGGAAATGGTGGGCACGAATTGTTTTCTTCTTTCTTACGGCATAAACTTTTGTCCAGCTGTTTGGGGAGGTGCTAGATTGCACGACGTGTTGGAACTCGCAGGAGTTCGCCAGGAATCTTCGAAAAGGCATGTCGAGTTTTCAAGCGTGGACGTTTGCAAGGTGGGAAAAGCAAAACAAAGCTTTCTTAGTTGTTTGCGTTTTAAGTCTACCATCAACTTTTTGTTTCAGGAGGAAAACGGTGGACCTTACAAGGCGTCCATCCCTCTCTCCCAAGCAATGAGCCCTGAAGCGGAAGTTATTTTGGCTTATGAAATGAATGGGAAGGTAAAATCAAAAGCGCAGAACGAATTTCCTAGTTTATGAAAATCTGTCACAGGAACTAAATAGGGACCATGGATTTCCTCTTCGGGTTGTTGTTCCAGGTGTCATTGGCGCTCGCTCGGTAAAATGGCTTACTGAGATCAAAGTTATTGAAGAAGAATGCCAGGTTTTGTATGTAATTGATTAGTCACGACACACTTTAACATCTCTCAACTCGCCAGGGATTTTTCATGCAAAAGGATTACAAGATGTTTCCACCAACCGTAGATTGGGACAACATCAACTGGAACTCTCGCCGACCTTTAATGGACTTTCCTGTTCAGGTATGTCGTCAAGCTGGGATTTCTTCTTAAAAATCTCGTGGTTTTTGGTTGCCAGTGTGCTATATGCTCTCCAGCAGAGGGAGATCTCGTCAAAGCTGGCAGCAAGGTAAGCACACTTGTGTTTGATGCTCAGTTGTTTGTTTCTGCTTTTCTAGATGAAAATTCAAGGCTACGCTGTGAGTGGTGGAGGCCGTGGAATAGAACGCGTTGATGTCTCAGTAGACGGAGGCAAAACTTGGCAGGAAGCTCAGCGATTTCAAGATGACAAGGAGTACATTGCTGACAATCCCGAGAAATGCAAGAGATTTGCGTGGGTCCTATGGGAGCTGACGGTGGAACTCACGAACTCTCCGCTAGAAGTCGTGGCTAAAGCTGTAAGTTTCTCGAGTTCGTTCAAGACCTCTCACGGTTTTTATGTGATTGACAGGTTGATGCTGCCGCAAACATCCAGCCAGAGGATGTGTCGAGCATATGGAACTTGAGAGGAGTGCTAAACACTTCATGGCACCGGGTGAAACTCAATGTCGTGCCTCCTCAATCCAAGCTTTAAAACGTTGGAGGTACGAGGCCAGTTCTTTTTGTTTCTTAAAAGTCATGGTTTTTTAGAGTTGGAATTCCCATTGTACAAGAGCAGTGTGATTTTCCACTGCGCTAGACGAAGAACTGGCAGCTTGAATTTCGAGCGAGCCAGCCTCTACTTTTTATCCACCACCTCGATGGCAGTTCTAAAGAGAAGAATCGACACCTTTCCCACCGCAAAGTAGATGAATCCACCGACGGAGTGCGTTACATACGATCCAAAACTCGTCCCTACGATGCAGTGCCAGGCCGGTCCATGGATCTTATCAAACTCCTACAAAGAAAACCACGTAAGTAAAGAACTCGATCGTCAACTTGGACCGAAACTTACCTTCTTAAGTTGCCAGGCGATGAGCTTGCAGTTGAGCTTGCAATCCATGTTCTTGAGGAGCTGGAACGCACACTCCACGGCGTGCTGCTGGATCGCCGGAGGCATGTCCACGGACTTTAGCTTCATCCTCGAAGAGCTGCTGTGGCATATCGGCGAGGAGATGACCGTTTGTTTCTCCTCCACAACCACGGGAAGAAAGTGCTGCCTCCGGAGATCACCGCCATTGCCCTTCAGCTTTGAGCGGTAAATCCTCCTGCCAAGATCGTCGCCACCATCGCGAAGATCGTCCACGCCTCTGGACGATGGCACTTTGTTCTTGCTGTGGATCTCGCTGCCGGTGGTGGCGGTGGCGGTGGTGGTGATCCTTTGAGCGTTCAAGTTGCTGGAAAACTCCAGCGCTCGCCTCACCACCCGCCGCGTTGTAGCGTTGGGCTCGCTATTCGAGGAGCTCGCGGCGATGGTTCTCAGCTGGTCCACGAAAGCATCGATGAGATCTTTCTCCTGGCAAGGGTCCCGGATGTTTGGACTCGTGGGTAGCATCTTCCCATTGAGTCCCGCGTGGAAGCTTGCCCGGCTTGGAAACATCCCACCATCGGTCGCGGACAAGGGGCTTTTGGCCGCGGCGCTCGATCTCCTGTGCTCCTGGTCTATAATGGGAGAATTCGCGGCCACCACGACGCAATCCTCCGAAGATTTGGCCGCCGCTACTCTGCTGCCACTGCCACTGCTGCCACTGCCACTGCTTCCATTGCCATTCCTCGCGGCCTTGCGGCTAGGCCGCGACGATGCCTTTGCGAAGAATCCAGACTCCACATTGAGGCTCTTGGTCATGTCCCATCGCCCCCTGGCATTGCTGTGCTGCCTGGAGCTCCAGGAAGGATCCATATTCAAGCTCCGTGACATATCCAAGTAGCTCCCCAGTGTGATTCGCGGCTGCTGCTCGCCGGCATTGCCCGCCCTACCCATTCTACCCTGGAATCCCTGGATGATCTAGCTCAATCCGGCCCGATGGACTAGGGAGGGCAAGGTACCTGTACGACTGGAGCTGGAATCCTCAAAGGAATTCTCAGAGTTCCTCCTCCTCTTCCTCATCCTTGCTCCTCCACCATAGCCTAGCCGCCGAGAAGCTCTCTACCAAAGAGAGCTTACCTAGAAGTGTTCGGCATGTAGCGCTCTGGCGCTTTTGTGGTACTCGTGGCCTCGAGCGAATGGGAGAATGACGCGTGGCGGATTGTTACAGCGAGAAGCTATCCGCGCGAGACGCGTGGCACGGGCATGTGCAGCATGTTCCAATTTTGCGTTTATTTTGAGAAGTATGCAAGTTACTATAAATTTGATCAAGTGCCAGAAAATCTTATTCTTGAAAATGCCATTTCCATATGGATAACTATTAAGTATAGTATGAGGTTCCATTTGGGTGTTTTGGGCTTTAGAGTCCTCTAAATATTCTAGTTTAAGTATTTAGGGAAAGAATTTGGAGAGAAAGAAAAATATAGCCACTTCCTTGATTGAGGAGAGCTGTTGCACCAGCTTGTGGGAGGTGTGATTGTTGCCGAATGTGTGTAAAAGCTAGACAATTGTGTGTAGTACCACTGTCTTCACCTCCTGGCAGAGTCGTCCTTCCCATGGGATTGGAAGGCAAAACCATTCCCCAACTACTGAATACAATCGATGCCCTCTAGTTCGATATGCTGCAACTTCCTGTGTTTCCGTCCAAGAGGCTGATCAGTCGACAACTTTTACGTGGTATCTGTAAAAACTGTGTTGAGCTCTATCAGCCCCTTGCAGCCATGTCTTAAATGCTTTTTCCATTTATAGCGTATGGACATAAGCTATATTTTCCAGAAGGAGATCACTAAGCTCCATCTCCGTGACTGTGTCCAGTTGTGCCACCATCCAAGTTGATGTTGATTGTCCAGTCTAAAACAGCAAACTTTGCAAGGTTGTCTTCATCCAGGTGTGTGAGTCGACGTAGAACATATTGCATAGTATTCTTCCAAACTTGGAGTAGGATGCCAGATTCCATAGACATAACCCACAAGATACCTTCAGGCATCCGAATTCAGTTGTCCAATGAATCTTCTCAACTTTCCTCCAAAGGTCCTTGGTCAGACCAGGTCCTCATACTTCTCCACTGTACATCAAGACTGTTGTGACTTTTGCCATGAAATATTGATGTTCAGTGTCCCAACAGTAGATTCCCATGGTACAGAAATCACTTTGGAGGGTGTGGTATGCTTTGCAAGCTGTGTTGATATGGTCAATTACCCATGCACACCAGAGATTACATTGATGTACTACATAGCTAAGGTACTTGTATGCCTCCAATTTACAGCCAAGTCTGTGTTATTGAAAAACATGGCAAGGACCTCTTGTTATCTCTGAAGTATGGTGCGGGTGGAGGCAAGTAGTAGTAGGTTGTCTACGTACAGAAGTAGATAGAATTACAGGTCCTGCCATTTGGATCTCTGATAGATGGTGATCAAGAAAGAGAGCCTCAATCTTGTTGATATATAAACCAAAGAGAGTTGGGGAAAGTGGGCATCCTTGCTTTGTGCAGTGGTGCTGGTGCTCGATTCTTGACCAGCAATGTCAGCGAGAATAACTTTGTACAAAGCCGAAATAGCCTAGATTCTCGAGTACTTCCAGCCGATCTGTATTGAAAGCTTTCTTGAAATCAATGAAGCAACATATTAATGATTAAGTGATCCACAAAAGTGTATTGTGGCTGGAAACCTGCCTGGGCCATTGCACGTTTCTCTCGCTGCTCACTCTAGTTTACGAGATGTTTCTCCACCATGTGGGCAAAGAGTTTGGAGGATCAAAGAGACCATTATGGTATGGTAGTTCGTATCTCCACTCTTCCATTGTCTTAGAAATTCATTGCAAAGAATGTCATTAAAGATAATTGCTAGAACCTGTGCAAAAAAGCCTCTATCACATGCCTGGAGAAGCTTGGCCATTAGGCCATGAACATCCAGGCTTATGTGTAGTGGAAAATCCCCAATGGCTCAAGCCAGCTCTTCAATAGTGAAATCAAGGTTGCTTCCATCCACTGTAGAGTTGGCAAAGGTACCCAAGTCTCCATGTCTATCACTAAAATCTTCTTGGTAGGCTTTCAGAAAAGTTTATAGGCAGTCGCTGGTGTTGATTGGAGCTGTTGTACATTGTTTGCATTCTTTTTAGCCAGAAAAGCTCGTTTCTTGAAGATATGGTGCCCCTCCCAGCCATCAGGTGTTTCTTGTCTAGCTTTCTGCTTCTTTAATGCATGCCATTTTTGGCATTCTCATCCCACCACAGGGAGTTGGGGAACCTAGAATGTCATTAATGGGAGGCTTCCATGGCACTCCACTCAATGCCATCTTAGGTTCCCCAACTCTCTGTAGTGGGAGCCTCCTGTTAAACACCATTCTGATTCACTCTCGCTCCACTTATCTGGCAGTGATGTGGCATCAGGCCTTCTTTTTGTTTTTTCTCCAGTGCACTCCCTCTCCCATCCATCACCACTGCACTCGCCCACATGCACGTCTGCCCACACCCAGCATGCACCCTAATTATTTCCACAGCCAAATTCATGCCTAGTTGCCCTTATAATTGACTTCTATTTCTTCCACAATCAAGCATGGTGGTAGCACATCAATTTTCAGAGGTAAATAATCAATTCAACTTCATATTGATTCAAGAAAATCATTTAAGCTTGATGAAGTGAAAGAATTTCATGAAAAGGATTATTTTTGTGCAGATGATTTAGATTGGATTTTGTCTAAATCAAATGAAACTATAACTCTTATTGTGTATATATTATACAAGGATGTAAATAAGTTTTTAATGGTGAGAGGAGAAGGGATGATGGAGTGGATTTTTAGTGATTTTCCAACAAAAATCATAATTCTAGAGATTTAAAATGACCCAAAAACACAAACTTTTTATCATTAATCAGGTATATTTTTTTTAACAAATTATAATTATTAACTTTTTGACACAGGTATTGGTATGAATATAGAAAACAAGATTCTTATGAAACATTTGCTAAATCTACACCAAAGTCAGGATCTGGAAGTAGACCAAGTCAAAGTTTTAATAAGCAAAGGTGACTTTGCAATTTTTTAGTCAAACAAATTTACAAATAGCTTGATTATGTGCAGATTACATATTATTATAGAGAGCATTTTGATAAGAATGGGATTCTTTTTCATGGTCAACTTGATTCAATTGGAGGAAAATCATTATTTTCTTAAAAGCTTTCAGTAGATATTTGAAATTGGGTGATTCATATGATCCAACAAGATTTCAATCAGATTTATAATGAGAATATATAGATTGTAGGAAGGAACAAATCAGCTAGTGAACTTCCTTGTTGAGATGATTTTCTAACTATGTAGGATATCAATAATTTGTATAGGAAGTATTTACTTTCAACTTATCGAATACATAAGAATGATGCATAAAGTGTACGTATTTGGAAGAACATAAATCCTGAGAAAATATTTTTCTATAAAAAAGGTGATCAAAGTAAAGATTGTTTTACCATTGAGATTCAAACAACTTGGCAGTTGCAAAAGATGGTAGAATTTGTAAATAATATTTTTTTGAATCTTGATGCAACTTTTGGAACTAATCACTACAAGGTAAAATTTTTTATTTTTTTTAAGTCAATAATATTTAATAATTTATAGTTCCCATTATACACTATGTTTGCTTTTGATTATCATGGAAATGGCATTCCAATTGCATGGGTTTTAACTTCATATGTCAGATTGGAAACCATATACAATAATGATTGATGATGTTGAAATAGAGATTAATGCTATAAGGTAATTAATTTGATATGATATAATTTATTTATTTTTCTTTTATATAAAGTTATATTTTATTTTTATAAAGATTTTAAAGCACTTGACTTGGAAGCTATGATAGAGGTAATTTACTTATTAATTAAAATTTTAAAATTCTTATAAAAATTTGAGCAGGAAAATATCTATCAAAATGTTTATTATGAGCAAAAAATTCAGTTAGGGACAACAATAGAGGTAAACTAGCATATTTTATATACTAATATATATGAATTTTAAGTAGAAAGATATCTATCGAAATATACAACATCAACAAGAAATTCAGCTAAAGATTACTATAGAGGTAATTTACACTAAACAAATTTTAGATATTGAGCAGGAAAATATCACTCCATCAAAAGTTACAAAAATGATATTGTAGCAAAAGATGATGGATATCTTACAAAATCTTTCTGATGAAGAAACTTTTGTATCTATGAAGAAGCTTTTTTTTTTTTTTTTCAACAGAATTTCAACAGCACATTGATAGTTATGGTACATCCTTGAAACAGGCAAAAACCTTTGGTGGAAAGAATTATAAGTAAAAGAAAAGCTTTTAGTAGTCAAAAGCAACTTCTTTAACTAGGTATAGGAAGACAAGAAAGAAAAACTCTTTAAACAAAAAATTTAATCTTAGCAAAGAATAAATATAAAAACAAACTCTTTACATACTTGCATTGCTTATCTTTAAATTAGTGAGAAGATTTCATAATACCATAGCTAGTGATCATGGTCATCCATGACACCAAAAGTGTTTGGCATTGGCCATGTAGAAAGGCATCCATGCATGATTGAAATTTGGTTAAGTGTTGGGTCTGTGGCCATGCAGAAATAATTAGGGTGCATGTTGGGCGTGGGCAGACATGTGGGCAGGCGGTGGGTGGGCAGGAGTGTGGTCAGGTGGGCGGGAGCTGCAGTCGGGCGATAGCCAAGGGCAGGAGGGCATAGCAGCGATGGATGGGAGAGGGAGTGCATTGGAGAAAAAACAAAAAGAAGGCCTAATGCCACATCAATGCCAGGTGGAGAGAGAGAGAGAGAGAGAGAGAGAGAGAGAGAGTGAATTAGGATGGTGTTTAATGGGAGGTGCCATGGAAAAGTGAATTAAGCCACTAACCAAGAGTTTTGTATACTCTTCTTGCTGTGTGATAGGGGCTGAGGCCTTCCAGAGATCTTGTACCCATTTTGCATACACTTCATAGCAATCATCTATCAATTTATATGTGATGGAGGTTGAAAGTTCTCTTGGAGCAGTGATGACAGATGGTATCCTCAAGGATACTCCCTATGGAGCATGATCTGCCATTTCTAGATCAGGCATGTTTGGAGATGGAAATCCATCACCTTAGGTACCAAGGTGTGGTCTATGAGGGTGTAATCCATGGTACTATTCCCTTGATTGGCCTGACATGTATATTGCTCTATGTGTGGCCATGGTAGTGTACCATTGAGGATAATCAAGTCATATGTCAAGCATGTCTCCATAAGTTTTTTTCCTGCCATGGTTGGGCTAGGGTTTCCCTCTTCATCGCCAAGTGTAACTTCTGAACTCCTAGTGTAGGCATTCATATCCCTGAGGTTCACCACCTTGGCATCATGTCTGCAATCAAGAAGCTTGGTCATCAAAGGATCACCATTTCATTTTAGTAATTCTAGTGCATCTATAGGTATAAGGCTCTAGCTGCTCATGAATTCAGCTGGTAGGGAAGTAATAGAAGATTATGACAGCATCTTTATGGGTTTGGAGCTACAACCTTAATGGTATGTAGTGGTGATCTGGATCTATTTCCAAAAGCTGTAAAGAGGGGAGGGACATTCTTTGTGCATAGACTGCAATGCCTCTAGATCTATAATGGCTCCCAAGTTGAGAAGAGAGCAAACCTTGGCAATTCTGGCAGGTGAGCCTAGGTTTTACTAAGTGTTGTGATATCATATTTTATCTGAGAAATTATGTTTGGTGCTGAGACCAAGACCAAGATTGAGACCGAGACCAAGACCAAAACCAAGTTTAAGTCCAAGTTTGAATTTGAGAGTGAAAGCCCAAAGTTATCATTTCCTAGACTTTAAACGGTTTGGTAAAACGGGAAAGAACTCTAATAATATGGCCAAAGAAGGTCAATGAGGCCGAGAAAGTTATACCCACGTGGTGGGTGATGATACAAACACTAGAGAGTCCACAATTAGAGTGAGCATGGATGGAAAAGTGAAGTGACTTGGTAAAGTGTTCAAGAGTTGACTTTAACTCCCCAAGGAGATTGAATGATCAATATTCTCAATCTAAGTGTAGGTGGTATTGCTTATTTAAATACCTTGTATGGCTTATCAAGACCTTGTTCTAGCCATATGGCTACGGCACTTTAATGGCAAAAGCTGAAGGGAGTATTCATAAGGCTTACTTTAGGCTAGGGAAGCCCTAAACTATAAAAAGGAATATAAATGGTAGGGATGGTTACATGGTGAAGAAGTCCTAAAGATTAGTGGGATTTAGTGGAAGGGCCTTTAGGCTTTAACTAAGTGGTGGTATTAGTGAGCACTTTTATAGATGGAAAGGGAATTTATAAGGATTGAAAAAAGGATATTAGGGGATGGTGTTCCTTATATTTTGAGGCATCCTAAGGATGTTAAAATATGGTTATAGAATGACCATTTATGAATAGATGGCTTAGTCTTCAAAAGATGAAAATGTGGTGTTAATTGCCTTAGACTACTAATGAGACAAGTGTGGATGAACATATCCTTAACATAATGGGCTAAGATGTTAGTGGTGCTTTTAAATGCTTATAGTGGGACTCAGACACATAAAGCACTTAGACCAAATGTGAAGGTAATGTAGCTTGAAAGCCACTTTTGGGGTCTCAGCAAATACTCTAAGTTGGGATAAAGATTTATAAAGGTTGTAATTAAAACTTTTCTAAATGGTTAAAAATGTGGTCAAGTGACTAAAGTAAAATGGAATACACTTAGCTCCCCCCCCCACATAACCAACTAAACTCTCAATTAACAAACCATACTTCAACCCATTGAAAAGGTTGCAAAATGAATTTTTGGACTAGTCTTTAATAACTAGACTAGTAAGGGACTAGGGTACTACTGGATATATCTAGAATATGCTTGAGTATTTTAAGCACATTCAAATTAAGTTTTTTATATTTTATTTATAGTTTATAAACTTTCTTAAACACTTCCTAGTATATTTTATTTTTTCTACTATTTAATGGTTGATATACAATAATATTAATCTTGATTTTAACTTATAAACATGTTTATAATTATTGATCAATTGGATTATTTAATAATATTAAACATGAGGTTATTTAATTAGTGATCCTTGGACATAATGGCAGTTGGAATGTTATAATAGGGTTTTTGAATATGGTTTTAGATGGTATATTGCACTATGCTTGCAAGTAGAGATTTTAACTTGGATCACAGCCTCTAAATTTCTTAAACCTCCAAGAAATACCACAAGTCTCCTAAAGCTTTGCCATGGTAAGGAATTGTGTTGCTCAATGATGAAAAGTGCAAAAAAGTGTGATAATGGAGGGAAATGGGTGGAAAAATGAGTGCCTCAAGGTATGGAAATACCAATGATTGGTCAAGAAGGATGTCAGGCACAATCTATAATGAAGAACTTTCCAAAACAACCAATTGAATCTTGCCAAAATTAGAACTCTCTACAATGATATATTGGAATGTTGCAAACTAAAAACCTTTACCTGAAGAAGTTACTAGAAATTAATAGAAATGGGAGGGAAAATAACTATACTGTGGAACATACCTGGATGTTTGTGCATAAGGCTTAACCAGCCACTAAAAGCTTTTGCTTCCACTTTTACATTGTAGTGTTCAAGAAGGTTACTACTATAAGTTGGAGTTGATTGTGTATCTCCTATGGAAACTTTGCTAAATGATGAAGGCTATCTATGTGAATACTCTATGCTTGTAAAACACTGAAGAATGCTAAACTAAACCATGGTATTGGAAAGATGAAAGAGTTAATGTGGAAAGAACGGGCAATGGTGTAGATAATGAATAGAAATGCAAATAATGACTATGAAAAGTGTAGAGAAATGGGAGGGAAAATGTGATGGAAGTGATGTAAAGACAAAGTTGAATATCAATAGTAAAACTTAGAAAAACTTGAGCTTCCAAACAATCAAGATTAATGCCACATAGAGAAATTATGACCAAGCACAAATCTACTTTATGATGAATCTAGGACAATAAAAAAAACAAAGTGAAAGAACAAAGAAAAGAAAAAGCTGGAGAAAATAAAAAAACAAAGAGAATGAAAAAGAAGTCACTACAAGTGTAGATGGTGGTGGAGTAAGGCCTTGCATGATGATGTCTTTCCAAGCCTAAGAAGGCTAGAAACTCCAACACATGCCATGCTAGAATTGGCTGAGCCAAGTCGTTATGGATGTCAAAGTGAAGCCTAAAATGTGCATTGCTACCCCAAAAGCCATATTGTACCTAAGTAATCTTGAATGATAGAGGAGGGCACTGATGACAAGCTAGGGTCATCCTAGATTGCCTTTAGAAGTTTGGGGTCACACAAAGTGGTGTTGCCTTTAAAAGTTACATGAGTGGAAAGCTCAAAGCTAATGAATGCACTCTCTCTAGCATCCCATATAGAAGAGTGCCAAAGGAATCTCTAATGTCTAGGAGTCTTGCTGAAAAGTATTGAAGTTGTGAAAAAGAATATTGAAGGTAGATCTAGGTTTTTGTCAAAGTCCCGTGAATAAAACACTTGACTTGAGGACCCCAATAACATACCATATCATTCTCTACTGCATTACGTTTATGAGCATTATCACTCCTAATTCATTTGGGCTGGCCAAATCTACATACAAACTGCATATATGTGTTGAAAATTGCATCTATTTTTTTTGAGCTTGCAAGTAGTTATGTAATGAGTTGCTCCACATATCAAAGCATGAATGTAGAATCTATAAGATACAAGCTTGTAATATGCTGGCACAATGAGTATGTAAATCACAAATTACTACAAGGAAATTTACTCATAGTCTATATGGCACAGCACATAAGGATTCACATTTGTGTCAATCTATCTTGGAATTCTAAATAGATGCCTTTGCTATAGCCAAGCCAAATCATGCATTCCCAATGTTTCACAAACTTGTTAGTAGTTGAATCTATAACCTACTATTTGACAACTAGATTGGAAGTTGATAGCACTCCACTTTATGCCGGTATAATTCATAGTTACATTAGTCCATACCTGACTCAAAACCTCCTCTACTGGTAATCTGTTTTATATTCCCCTCTAATTTGGGATTCTATAACATTGGCCTTGTAATTTTGAGATAATTTGTTAGGTACCTTGTAGTTTTTATCTCAAGAAATCTTGACATGTAACCAGGTGGTACATGCATCTAGACTAGCAAAATCCTCTTATAGATAAAGAGGTCTCAAATGTATGTAAATTTTAAAAAATTAGTGAGACGAGCAAAAGTGGGAAATTTCTTCTTACGAGAGAACATCACTTTTTCAACATTGAAGGCAGTGTTAGAAGCAAAGATGAAGAGGGATAAAGTGTCCTCATCTTGCATCTCACATAGGTTAGAGATTCAATTTAACTATATATAAGCTTACTCATTCTGAATCTCCTATACTTGTCAACAGCCTTATTCTTATTTATGGATTGAACCAAACTACAAATGGGAGGATAATATATAAACTAAAGGGCATAAAATTGTGTAGCAAAAATCTTCACATCCAAATATGCCACTGCAGTCAACATGCCTTGCATCTGGACCCTAACCAAAGACCAATCCCTACCTTTAGGTTTGGAACACATAAGCTTGGAAGAACTCATGACTGATGAATGCTATGAATGTATATGGTATCCATGCATACATTCTATGACTCATGGTTTCCATTACAGATACCCATCAAAGCATCATCCATGTATATAAGAAACTCATATACCAAAGAACTAATCAGATAGTGCCAATTGGCAATGGTGGCATATCACACCGTCAAGTGTTGTGTGCCTTACAAATTGCACACCATACCAATTCAGCATTTAGGATATGCATTGTTAGAATACACATTAAGTATAATAGTTTTTATTGAACTTAATTTAAGAGGATTAGTTTGAATTCATGCCTCACACATGAGCACAGCTGTGTAAAGTTTCAACTGTTAGATTTAAATAATCCAACACTTTACCTTAAAATTCACTATATAAATTTTTGACCATCCCAAGTAATGTAACAATCTAGAATTTGAACCATCCAATGTGTGCCCATCAATGCAACAAAATCAATGTTTTGTCTTCTTGTGATTTTTTTTAATATCTCTCTTGCAATCAACTTGGCCACTGCTTGCAAGACTTGGAGAAAGAACAACTACTACAAGCAGCTTACAAACAAAAAAGATCATAGGCAAGGGAAAATGTTCCAAAAAAAGACTAGGAAGTTATTCTTCTACAACTATATTATGCAAAGAGAAAAAAAATTATAAGCCCATTTCAAATGCATTGGAAGTTTTCTTCTACAACTAAAAATAAGCTTATTATGCAAAGAGAAAAATAATTATAAGCCCATTTCAAATTAAGAGAGTAGTTGGTTGCTAATAAAACAAAAATTATTTAAACTATATAATTACTTTGTCTTTCTCTTTATTATTTTCTCAAAACATGTCTTTACCTTTAGTTATCATCTTCACATAAATATTTTTATAACTTTTTATATTTAATTTAAAAAAAAACACATTTTGTTTGCAATAGTTTATATAATTTATTGATAAAATTATAAAACTTTATTTAAATATAAATATATTTCAAAGTAATAAAGAAAAAGACAAGATAATTGAGAAATTATTAATTATTTTTGTAGTATAAAAGAAGGTTGTTTGATTAGTAATGAAATCAACCTCCTAATTCAATATGAGGGCTTATAATTATGCTTTGCTCTTTGCGATGATAAGTTTATTTTTTGTTATAGATGCAAGACTGAAAACATGTGGCGAATCTTGTTCAAGCCATGATGATTGTAAAGGAGATATTGCTTGTTTTGATAGTATTTGTAAAGATGACCCTGATATGGATACAAATTTATGTGGTGGTAGTGATGGTGGTGGTGGTGGTGGAAATCCAAGAGGTGGTGAAGTAGGTGGTGGAAGTCTTGGAGGTCCAGGAAGTGGAGAAGGTGGTGGAGGTCTTGGAGGTCCAGGAAGTGGAGAAGGTGGTGGAGGTCTTGGAGGTCCAGGAAGTGGAGAAGGTGGTGGAGGTCTAATATAAGAAAAATGGATTATTTAAAGGTAATGGTGGAGATGGGTTTTAAAGAAAATTTTAAATAAATAATTATAAATAAATGACTAAGAATAAATAATTAACTGAGATCAGTTCTTCACTTTGTACCTTTAATTCAATACAAATCATTAAATTTATAAGTATTATTTTTAATAATTTCTTTGTTTATATGTAGTGGTGTGTGTGTTTGTGTCTATATATATATATATATATATATATATATATATATATATATATATACTATTTTAGTTTCAATTAGGGAATTAATTTTTGAGCTTAGAAAATATATAATAAGTGCATAAAAGACTTTGACAAAGCTATGCAAACCAACAAGAAATCTTAGATATTATTGGTTTTTACTCTAAAGGCTTAATTCCTTCTTAGATGTGGCATAAAACTCTTTAGAAGGTTATATATGTTCATCTAACATATCCAACTCTTTAACATTGGGCATTTCTAGAATCTTAAGAATCTTTATAATACTATAGCTTGTGAGTAATTGATTTGAAGAAATTCAAAGAAGATAAGTGAGTATAGGATGAGATCCTTGTCTATATAGTGTAGAAAAATTAATAATATTACACGGCCCTAACTTAGTATTTAATGATACTGCAATTGAAGGAATCTATGGCTCCAACCTAGAGTACACCTGAATTTCACATAGTTATATAAAAGGGTGTAAGAAATAAAAATTATTTAAAAAACATATTATTAAGGTTCAAATATAGAAGGAAAGGGCTAAAAATCCTTTTTTCTAAATGGTTAAGGATCTTAGGATATTTGGGATTAATTATCTTTAAATTTGAGTAGTACAACTTCTTGAGAAGTTTAATTTTAAGACTTTAGAAAAAATTAGCCCAAAACCATCTTACAGCCCAAAAATATCATCATTGTTTGAGACCATCATAGTCTATACTACAAGAATGAAAGTTACCTTCAATAAGAACATCCTTGTCCACTAATTGTGCTTTAGCTATGTCCATTAGCATGATGGGGGCTTGATATTTAACATAGTACCTATAAAAGAATAGTATAATGTAAGGAAAATGCATATGATTCCAATTGCAACACCCATCTTTTATCCATTCTTCCTTCTTTATAATAGAATGTGTTTGCTACTAATAAACACTCCACTGTTGCTGGGTCATATGCAACATAATGTTGTAAAGGCTAGATTGTTAGTGGTTTGCCCTATTGCAAATTGATGATCATGTTGCATTGGGAGATTAATATTAAGGCTTGTAGGATGTAAAACCATATTTTACTGCATCTAGAGAGTGGTTAGGGCTGCTCAATTGTCTTGATCCTTAGATAAATGCTCCAATATTGGATACCATAGCAGTCAAAATGTTGTAAGGGGGCATTTGAATATCGTCTTTGATGGCATATTATATTGTGCTTGGCTAAAAGTAAACAAATTGCATTTTGGAAGTTTTAGTTGGATGTCCTTGTGACACTAGCACACCTCTCACTCTCAAACACACTCAAAACATGGCAAGAAACTCCTCAGCTCAAAGATATATTATTAATTACTCACTCATCCTCCTCCTTATACCTTTAATTTGTAGGAGAAGAAAGGTATATACCCCTATATAGAATATCCTCCCTCACACTCTAGGAATATTCCCTAGAGAGAATATTTAGAGAATCTTTATACTCCAAGATACAATAAAACCTAGAGAGAGAAAATATAAAAATAAAGAAGATAAAATTTGAAGATAAAGGGAAAAACCTAGTGAGAAACTTTATAGCCAAATTAGACTCGTCATCTAGCAAAAAAAAGAATGAGAAAGGGACAAAAAACATAGGAAAAGGTGAGAGAATACAATTAAAAAAAATAAAGCAAGAGAAAGATAGAAAAAATCAAAACCCAAAGTAAAGACTTTAATTTAGATCATAACTTTCAAATTTCTCAAATCTCCACAAAATACATATTGCCCAATGATAGAAAGTGAAAGAAGATGTGATAATGGAGGGAAATGGATGGAAAGATGAGTAATTCAAAGCATGTGTAGCACATATGGTTTTCATCCTTTACCTTATGATGATTTACCATAGGATAACCATGAAGGGGAATATAAACTTTTTATGTGCCATATATCTCATGCCATGTGCCACATGCCACATGTCTAATAACAAGAGAGTGGAATCTAAGTTTCAAAATTTTAGGCCACTGAATGAAAGTATGAAGCTAAATTCCTAAACTTGCAACCAAGGAGCGAAGGAACTAGAGCACGAATGCTAGGATTAACATGCAAAATGGAGCCAGATGGAATTTAACATTTTTTTAATATACCAATGGCGTAATGCAAGAATAAGGATTGTGTGGAATTTGGGCTTAGACATAATCTAAATGCAAAACAAGGATAGGCATGCAAGCAAGAATTAAATTATACCTCAAGTTAGTCGTCCATGCCTAACCTACCTACTATTTTTACTATACATTTGGAACCCCCCTTTCTTGAGTAACGCATGCTTTGGGCTTTCACCCTTAGCCATTCTTAGTACCAAGAGGATTAACTCAAAGCTTACTAAATATGGAATGACACTAAATTGTGAATTTGGACACAGGACCAACACCATTGTGTTCAGGACAATCTCTACATTCCGTAGACATACCAAATTAGCAAATTTAGACACTTTTCATAAATAATAATTGAGACCAAATAGGACTAACACATGGGGCATGATAACAATAAACATGGTATGCAATCATTTAGCAATATTAAGGGACTAGAGCCCATTCCACACCAACTATAACCCTTAGTAAAGAGATTATATTTTTTTCCACACCAATACCCTTTAAAAATTTATGTAAGGGGTAATACTTCCACACCACCCCTAACTTTTACATTTGTGGGTTATGCTAAGGGTATGTATTCCACACTAACATTTTACCCCTTAAAAATAAAGGGTAACTTATCTGCATAGAAAATCACTTAAATATTTTAAATATTTAAATTTCACACATATGTACCAAATACAACATAAGCTACTAACGCATCGCGAATTGTTTGAGCATCTAATATTGTTTCTCTAAGTTCTCTTGCATCTCTAGGAGGATCATTATATTCAACGAATGTTCCTTGTCGATGACATCACTCTAGCCTTCTTTGTCATGCTTTTAAAATTGCTTTATAATTCACCTCACCCATATCAATAAGAATGTTATGAAGAATGATGCAAGCATTAACAATATTTGGGATTTGTGGCAATCTCACCTTTAATTTGCTATCAAGACAAACAAACTTTTGCTTGAGTAAACCAAATGTTTGTTCCACAACAATGCACACATAATCGAGCTTTTTATTGAAGGCTTTTTGAGCACGTGATAAATGTGTCCCTACCAATTAAAATATTTATTAGTTAAATATAATAGTAAATTATAATAAAATAAATAACTTACCTAAAAAAAGAATCATAACATGTGTTTGTAGTTGATAACCTTAGTCACTGACCAAGTACAGTCTTACATTATCCGTGTGTATAACATGAATAAGAGCTTGAAGATAAATTCTATCTTTAATTTTGTGTCGAATTGAGCTATTTTTCCAAACTCACATATTGTGTACACTTCCTAAAAAAATAAAAATAAAAATTAATAAAAATTATAATAATTATTTAATAAAATTAATAATTAATAATTTTAAAATTGAAAAAGTACCTAGCCAACCGACATTTGCATTAAGGAACTGCTTCCATGCATCCACAATCGCTTGGATAATTATGCTAAATCATTGTTTCCTATTAGTGTAATCATCACGATCTCGTGCTGAAGGTTTGTCATGTCATCCAAAGAATCTTTGTCCATCGAAAATCATTATAATACACCATCATGAATATGTCCCACCATGCCACACTATGTAGCATTACCCACCATGCTTGTTCTCCTTAAAATTTAACATCTCCTAACATTTCAATTTGCCACCTGAGTTCACTATCATCATTGTCTTCATCTTCTTCATCTTCATTTTCCATTTCATGCACATTTTCATTGGAGCTAGAAGAAGATTCCTCTGAATCTGAATCCATATTCATAAGTATGAATTGAATGAAGAAGTCAAATGCAAACACTAAAAGCTAGCAAAGTAGTTGAATTTTTTGTTGATTAAGAGCAACCTGCATATTCATATCATAAATTAAATATCATTTTACAAAAAATCAAAATAAAGTAATGCAAATAAATGCCACATGAAAAATGCAAATCTACTACAACTTCATGATTTGTTGTGCAATTTAGCCTATTATTGTCGTGAAATGGTCAATCGCATATGTCTACCCCTACTTCAACTCACAACAACGATTAAACTCTTGCCTCTTGCACTGTTGCATTTGCTTGTTATCTTCCTTCTTCATTTGCAACTCCTCTTTCATGGTTAAGTATACATCATGTTGCACAATCAACATCTCGTTGAATTGTCTATCCTTCATGTCAATTTGCATCTGTTGCAACTTCAAATTCTCAGTCATTGCTTGCACCATTGAAGTTGTTGCATTCTTCTTCTTCTTGCCTATGCTACCTAGAGTTCTATGCCCATCTGCATCTGAATCGGAATTTGCATCTATACCCATGGCAGTTGTTGTAGAATCAGGAGCTGGAGGTGCTAGAGCATCAAAATCAGAGCTGAACTCTAGCCTAATGTTTTGTCTCTGCTACTGAAAATTACCCACAAGCTCGTAAAGATCCAAATCCATATTTGGGAGGTTGAACTCCTGAATTTCAGCTTGTGTCAACAAAGAATAAAGAGCTACTTTAGTCTTGCATTCATAATCAAAAATAGCCTTGTAATCACTCAAAATGTTCTCCCACTTCTTCCTGCATTGTTCCCAATCACAATCATATCCTTGAGCCTGCATTTCTTGGGCAATGATATGCCAATATTGCTTTGCATAAATTGTTATCTGCTACCTACTTGTCATCTCACATCGCACCAAATATTCTTGTTGCTTGATTTCCACCAAGGCCCAAATCTCTTGTGTCCAATTCTTGGAATGTTGCCTTTTTGCTCCTAGTCAAGCTGCCACATCTTCCACATCTGAATCACCACCACCACCACCTGCAAACTTGCTTGCACGTCCACGTCCATGTCCATGACCTCTACCAACTTTGCCTCCACGTTGTGAGACACAAATCCCTAAGCCCCAAAGTGGAGCCAAAAGGGTGCCACGTGGTAGTGGCCGAAGCAAAAGCCAAATGAGCATGACATGTTTAGACTAAAAGCTTCGACTTGAAAGGTCGAGAGCGGGAGTGGAACTCCCAATGAAGTGCTTAAGGAACAAGTATGAAGTGAGCCATAAGAGAGTCTCTAGAAAAGGGACACGAGAGGGAACCGAGATGGAGTCCGAGATGGAGTCCGAGATGGAGTCTGAGATGGAGTCCAAGATGGACCCGAGATGGAGTTGCCAAAGAAGTTGGTGCATTTCTCATATAGTGTGAGTACCGTGAACTTTTTTTAGAGTTGTTTCCTTGGTGGTATTCTAGACTCGAGTATGCATCGACGAGGACGTCGATCTTCCCTAGGGGGGGAGAGTGTCGCGAATGTGACTTCAGGTATCAAAAGTTATCAGTCGGCCTGTCCTTTCGGATATTCTTTCTTTCCTACCACGATAGCAGGAGGTCGATATTGCTGGACTCATTATCTGTCTTTACCTGAGCTAGTTGAGAAATTGGTCATCACATGTGCATTTAGACCGGAAAGGCACTAAGGAAGGAAATCCTAAGTTGTCATTGGTCAAGGAGACTTGACACGGTGATGAGAACTCATATTGTTGACTTGCACTTGCTAGTGTTGGGAACCCCCACGATATTGAGATTGGTCCCTCAATATTGCTAGATGATAGCTTACCGTGTTTGCCAAACACCCTTGCCATCATGCCCTTTGTGTTAGTCTCAATTCGTCCTAGATGCTATTTATAGAAAGTATCCAGATTTGCTCATTTGGCATTTTTACGGAATGTAGAGATCGTCCTGAACATAATGGTGTTCGTCCTGTGTTCAAATTCGCAATCTAGGGACATTCCATATTTAGTAAGCTTCAAGCTTGTCCCAGAGACTAACTCCTGATACTAAGGGAGGCTTGGGGTGAAAGCCCAAAGCGTGTGTTCCTCGGGGGGCTGTGGGGGGTTCCAAATGTAAAGTAGGGATATGTAAGCCATAAATTTTTCCTTTCCAATTTGCCAGCTTACCTCGTCTATCTGACCAACACTGCCTTGGCTTGTGCTAAGTTCCCTTGCCAAGGTTCTCACCTATTGCACCAGCTCCTACTTGGTCCTACTTGGTTTCAGCTACTCACTGCACGAGCAACGGAGAGTTAGCCTTCCATTCACGGATTCCCAAATCTCTCCCAATCCTCCTCCCCGGGTTAGACTGGACTTAAGGTTCGACTACACTCCCCGCAGGCACAAGCAGCCAAGCACACCAAGCCTCCAGGTTCCTAATACCCCTTGGTACAACAAGGCTTGATCATGGGACCCTCTAAATCCTAAGCCTTGGGTGCAACACTTGCTTCAGGACATTGGGGCGAAACACCATGGCCTAATGGCCCAGTATGGGTACCTCTACCCCCCCACTTCCATCCCGAAGGGAAGGCCCAAGCCCCTAGAAAGGGCGAGGACCAATGAGCCACAAGGTACTTAAGTGGGGCACCACTCCACATGAGCCGGGAGCACCGCAGTCGGTTTCCCTTTCGGGAGTGGGAGTTGCTCTTGAGCACTTCCCGGGGGGGCCCCTCCGACACCACCTAAGCCCATACTCACTCCCACCCAAGGCCCCTCAACCCTAGTCTCAACCTCAAGTCAGTTTGGAAGCACCACTGGAGAGTTCCTTCAAGATTGGTTCCTGGACCTCACTATCCCTACTATACTTTTGGAACCCCACTGCAGCCCCCCCCCCCCCCGGGAGATGCACGCTTTGGGCTTTCACCCCTTGACCCGTATTAGTATTTGGACTTAGCCTAGAATTCGATCTCGGACTCGATCTCGGACCCGATCTCGGACTCGACTTTGGACTCAACCTCGGACTCGGTCTCGGACCCGATTTGGATCTCGGACTCTGTCTTGAACTTGGTCTCGAACTCAGTCTCGAACTCGGTCTCCGATTCGGCCTTGGACTCGATCTCGGACTCTATCTCGAACTCGGTCTCAGAGTCAGTCTTGGACTCGATCTTTGACTCGGTCCCATTCGATGAACTCTTTGTCGTTTCGGTCATGCTTTCAGGGATCCTTTAGCCTACGACACCTCGGGGAGTCGATTCCTTACAGGATAGTGGTAGGTCGGGCATGGCCGACCAACCTGAGGCATAGTCTAGCTCCTGCTTGCGTGCCTGTCCTTGTTCTGCATCTGGCTTGGGTCTAAGCCCAAGTTCCATTCTATGCTAGCTGGTGGAGTACCCATGTCCTCGTGTTAGGCCACTGGTATGCTGAAATAGCGCCAGACTCCGTTTGGCTCCATTTTGCATGCTGGTCCTACCATTGGGATGCTGGTTGCTCTAGGACTGTTCCAAGTCACTTCGGGCTCCTGTTCCTTTGCTCCTTGGGCTATATGCTTGGGAGTTGCTCCGTGGACCGGTTCCATGACTCCTTGGCTCCATGCTTGGGGGTTTGGCACCGTTCCTTCGTTCAATGGCCCAAGGCCCTAAAACACACCACTGTCCTTTGGACACGTGGCACCTGTCATGTGGCACAAAGAGGGTTTAAGTTCCGCTTCGTGGTGTTATCCTATGGTAAATCACCATAGGATAAAGGGTAAAAACCACATGCACTACAATAACAGACTAAGAATATAAAGTCCTCAAGATAAGAAAATCCATCACATGAATCTAATAGATGTCAATTTACATGATAATTGACAACTTCCACTATCCAATTTCACAAAAAATGTAATGTCAAGTCTGTGTAAGATATGCACCTTAGTATATTCTATAGTATATAATCCAGGGTTTGTGATAGCAGAAGTATAATGGAGTGAGAGTATTTAGAGAGAGTTCACATTTACCACATCAAATATGGTGAAATGTCTTCTAAATATACTTGATCTATAGATTTAGAGAGAAAATAGAGAGAAGATGGAGATTTCCCTCTTTCCTTATGTTATAAAGGAAATTTTTTACTATGTCTTGTTTAGAGTTATGTTGCTAACAGTAAGAAAGGAATTTTAAAGTGATTTCACTTGCATCTTTTCCATAAATCTAAGGTTGTCTTACGAGTCTAAATGAAATTAATTTGAAGCAAGTGGAGAGATTTAGTCATTTTTTTGTATCTTAACTTATTACTCAACACCACCAACTTTGAGAGCCTAAATCTCAAACTCAATCCAAATTTTTTAATGCCATCAAGTGGATTGTCATAATTTAATCTTTCCTAAAATAGGTATCTTTCTAGAATCAAAAATCATTTGGGCCACTAAATAGTCAAGTTTTTGGAGGTGAGATTTTAGAGTTCTTTCAAACCCTTGCTCTTCTCCACAATTTTGGATTTTGGCTTTTAGTTTCCATATCAATTTTGTTAACCAATTGCTCATTACCTAGATTTTTTACCACTTGACAATTTAGTTCTAGAGCATGTAAGACCTAGATCAAATGCAATAAATGCCTCTTTAGCCTGGTATAGTGATCAATTTATATAGTGTCATGATATTGCCAAAGTTCCAAAGAAATGGCCATGAAGATGTCTGAGTCCATAAATGGTTATGCCTTTGGGCCATAACTCAATGGTGGTGTTGGCAAACACTGTCGTGGACAAAGTGAGACTTAGTGGGGACCAATGGAGGGATATTGGGGAAAAGTGTTCTTTATGTCTTCAGGCATCCTAAGGGTGTTATGGTATGGCTAGATGTTGAGTTTTGTTGCAAAGAGAATGGTATAAGTTTATCTATATTGTGAATAAAAATTTGTGGTATTGGGTGTTATAAAACTCTATTAGTGGGGTGTGGCATTTATGTTGCATTTTGTCCAATCAAGTTGGCATTTGATACTCACGTAAATATTTGTAGTAATGATAATGGCATTGCTTGCAATATTGCTTAATTGATGATCAAATCATTGTGATATTTATAGCATATCTATATAATCATGAGTAATATATTTACAAAGTTGTTTGGTTAAACAATTATCAACCCCAAAGTGGTTGATAATGAAACTAGTCTATTTGCATGTAGTAACATTGTAGTAGCTTTGACTAAATTCTTAATAGTGATCCATTATGCTAAGCTTGAGTTGGTACCTTGGTTCTTAAGAGTTTAAAAAGTTTTGAAATGGGTTATGGCATTCATTTGCTATAGCTTATTGATTTATCCATTAGTATTTGAAGTAAATGATTGGATGGTGAAAGTGTGAGGTTCAGGTATTGATATTGATAGCACTTTTATTAGTGGAAATGACATTGTTATTTCAAGTGATGAGGAATTTTCTTTAGACCTTGATTTTCATATCATTTTTCTAATTAACATTTTAGCTTCATATTGGATCTTGAAGGTGATTGAAAAAAAGTGTTAGTGCAATGTGAATATCCGAAGATATGGTCTTTGTGATCAAATCTTGGATGCTCATTTTACATTTTGTGAATATTAGTGTTGGATTCGGAAAAATGGGCATGATGTTTGATACTTAAATATATTCTTGAGTCATAAAAATTAGTGCTATGTGAAGTTGTTAATAAGAGGAAGTTGGTTGAATCTTCAAAGTTTATACTTCTAAACTAAGAGTAATTTTTTCTCTAGGATGGAAAATTTCCACAAATTTTCTTAAATGGTTGATTTATTGATTATTTTTCTCAAAAACCATTCCAATTTTCAAAAGCCATTACAAAGGGGTTAGAGTTGACTTTGGTTGCCTTAAACTTTAGTATGTAATTTATATGATGTGGCCCAAAAGTGATATTGATTTTTAAAGCTAAAGTAATTGAGTTGGATAGAGTTTATAGTGTAGAAAAGTGGCTATTATGCTTTTCTAAGAAGATGATTCTTATGCCTTTCTTTTGTTACGTTGTGCTTGGTGGCAAGTTGCATCTTACATTTTGTTAAACTTTTTCTTTTGTTACATTGTGCTTGGTGGCAAGTTGCATCTTGCATTTTGTTGGACTCTATGAGAGTAATGAATTCTCATTGATTTAACTTGGTCTTGGTAGCCCTAGTCACAGAGTAACTAATAATCACTCTTTAACTTGCCTTCATAAGACTTAAACATTAAACTCATATCATTAAGTTATATACTTGTTTAATAGAAAAGTACACTCAAGGTACTAGATATACAAACATGAACAAGTACAAACTAAATGACCACTCAAATCCAATCAAACCATAAAAAGCCTATTAACATGTTTAGTCAACAATTCTGAGCATGCCTTGAAGACTCAGTTGATACTAAAGTGAAGACCATAATATGGACTCATATTGATATACAACCTCCTAATAAACAAAGCTATAGTACAAATATTAACACCTCAACCTCAAACAACTAAGTTCTAGATAAAGAAAATACTGGCAAGAAACTGACTTTGTGAGAAAGACTCCTCATTTAGTACTCTATATCATAAGAGCTTTGAAGTTGTAGTCTTAACTTCTAGTAACTAGCTCTTGATAATTGTCCCTTTTACTTTCTTTTGGGAAGGGTTTTTACTTCTTTTTGTGCTAATTTCTCTTTCCCTTTCTGATCGTTTCGTACAAGCCATGCAAGTTTAATATCAATGATGTAGCAAAACTCAGATGAATTATGCACTTTATCAAAGATCGTTGGCCACATCAAAGAAAGTGTCGGCTCAATGGCAGAAACCAAACCTTTAGATCGTTGTTGTATGTTGAGGATTTTGACATCTGGCTCCATGAACATCTCCATACCAATTAGCTTTGGATTCTTGGGAGAAACTCTAATTGCTTTTTCCAACTTTAGAATTGCCTTTGTCGTGACTTCTGCATCATTATTAGAAATCTTTGTTGGTGAATTTGGGTTATCCTCCTTAACACATCCATAAACTAAACTTTATAATGTTAAAGCTAATGAAAAGTATATCTGCATCAATTTAAAAGCTAAACATATTGTGAATTGTACCATGATTTCTTTTTTAGCATTGAAGCTAGTTCATAGAGACTTGTGATCATTGTTAAATAAAACTTTATAAGCTTCTTTGAGATTTTGGTTTTGTGAGTTTTCATGCTTATTTTTTTATTTGTTAGGAGTTATTAAGGAAGGCGTTTTAGCTCATTAGCTTCGATATTGAAGTTAATATTTGCATCTAGCAAGCATTGGTGATAATTCACTATCATCTAGGATAATTGATTATCTTTATTAGAGGTTTTACTTGATTATTTATTGATATAAAATGATTTGTCATTTTTTTATGGTGGGTTCTTTCTTTGATAATGATTATATATATCTTTTTTGATGGGATGATTAATGATCTTTCATGATAATTAATTATTCTCTTTGATAGTTTATAGCTTTTCGCATTACCACAAATTCTTTATGGCTCACTGTAGATTGGTTTATTAGATTTAAGATATCAATATGTTGTTAATGATTATTTGAGCAACTCTAGTTCCTTAGTATTGTTGACTAAGATTTATTCAGATTGGCTAAGTGCAATAATTAGCATGAATAGGTATTTGTTAGTTTTACAATATTCATTCTATTCTCTTGATTGTTGCTAAAGTTGGTTTTGATAGATTTGGATGTTATTTCCTTTAGGTGATATATTCACAAGTATTTTACTTATCTGTCAATAATACTTCGTATTCTTATAGTTGTCTTTTGTAAGTTGTTTAGCATGCTATTTACTATATTTGATAGTTAAGTTTTTTTATTGAGTGTTATTGATGGTATTAAATTTTGTTAGATGATTAATCCTATGACTTTAACCTTTAATGAGCTTGGTGGTTCCTATACTCTAATTCGGATTAATAGATGATAATTTAAATACTTTTGTGTTCTAATTTAAGATTTATTCACTGATAATTAAGTCTTTTATATATTATTATCTCTGACTTTGATATTGTCCATTTATTGATCTTTGAGTTTGGGTTAGACTGGCTTCTACACTTCATATACATGGTGAAATCTCTAGTCATCTGGTAACTACTGTAGACTAGTCACATCACCCACCTCTCTCTTGATATTTCTTATTTCGTTAAAAAGGGTGTGATCATGTAAACAATTCTAATTGTCTGTTTACAATAGTTTATCTAAAATTTACCAATGGGTTTGATTTCTTTATTCAAAAGGGTTAAGGCTTTTGGCTTCTCTCTCTATGTCCTTGTAGACAAGGGCATATCACACTTTTGTAAGCTAGATGACACCTAAAGTAGCAAGGGTGGTTAACTTTATTAATTATTTCCTTGTTAACAATGATCAAAAGATGTATGAGTTGTAGTGCATATGCGTTAGATAGAAAGTTTACCCTAACTTATTTAAGTTGATACAGTTCTCATAAAGTATGCTCATCGTGAACTTTTTCTAGAGTTGTTTCCTTGGTAGTGGTCTAGATTAAAGTATGCATTGATGAGGACATCAATCTTTTGTAGTGCATGTGATCATGGGATGAGATTTGGATATACTGTCACCGTGGATCCTTGGAACCTTGGGGGATAAATGGGGATAAAATAGCCACTAAAGGCTCTTTTATCAAGCAATTGCCCCTTTTCCAATTGGCTTAAGGGGAGAGAAATAAGGTGCACTACATCTTCTATAACAGGAGGAGAGTGTCATAAATGTAACTACGAGTATTAAAAGTTATCTATCAACTAGTCTTTTTTGATATTCTTTCCTTATTACCACGATGGCAGGAAGTCAGTATTGTTAGTTCTCTTTTTAGCCCTTTTTTTTCAAGTGTTAGTAAACTGAGCTTAGCATCTATACTTAGCCAAATGAATATAAGAAAGGAACTCTTATATATTTCTTACTGACCATATTCAACTGGGCTTTTAACTCTCTTTTGCTCTATCTTGCATTAGCTTGACAATAACCTTCGCATATTGAGACTAGTCCCTCAATATCGCTAAATAGCTTACTGTACCTACCAAACACTCTCACTATCATGCATTATATATTAGTTCTATTTAGTCCCAATTGCTATTTATGAAAAGTGTCTAAATTTGCTAATTTGGCATATTTATAAAATGTAGAGATTGTCTTGAACATATTCTCATGTTTAAATTCACAATTTAGTGTTATTCCATATTTAGTAAGTTTTGAGTTAGTCCCAGAGACTAACTCTTGGTACTAAGAGTGGCTAAGGGTGAACATGTGTTCTTTAGACAAAAGAGTTATGGGGGGTTCCAAACGTATAGTAAGATTATATAAGTGACTAATTTTTCCATTCTACTTTAGTCACTTAACCACACCTCCGACCATTTGGAGGAATCTCACTCACAACCTCCATAAGTCCTATTTCAGACTTGGGCTTGCTAGCCTCAAGAATGGCATCCCTGCCACTCAATCTTTGCACTTGGTCCAAGTGCTCCACGTGTCCGATCCCATAACCGACACCACAAGGTACCATCAACATATTAGCCTGTTACACTAAGGCCATGCCCATTCACCTTGGTCACACCGGTGGTCCGACACCACCTCCATCATAGTCCCATCTCTCAAAGACTGGGCCATCTATTCATGAGTGATCATCCCAGATCCACTCCTTAGCATTCTTAGGATGCCCACAGACATGGGGAATTGCTTTCCCCAATATCCCTTTTCCGGTCCCCACCAAATCCCTTTCTGCTCATAGCCGTGTTCGCCAACATTGCCACTGGGTCGAGGCCCACAGGCCCGACCACCAAGTCCCATGCCTTGGTCATTACACCAGAGGACTACTCCTCTTCCTCTCCATAGTCTGGGCCTTTGGGACAACATTTTGGAACACCATGGCCTTACCCGAGCCTTGTGGGTACTCTTCCTGCTTTCCGCCTTTAAGTGCTCTAGCCATGAGCTTAGAGCAAGGTTCCGTTGAGCCATGCCAGGTATCCAAGTAGGTAGTGCCACCCACACTTGGACTAGGAGCATCGGCCAGTCGATCTCCCAGGGGAACTAGAGCCGGCTCTTGAACACTTCACCAAGCTACCCCGCTTGTCAGTCCGTGTTCACTCTAGTCTTGGACTTCCCAGTGGGCAACTCATCACCCAACGCTGGGTATAGCCTTCCTGGGCCAAACTGGCTCCACTGCAGTCCTCTGTAAGGAACCGACTCCCCGAGATGTCGTAGGCTAAAGGATCCCCAAAAGCTTGACCGAAATGACAAAGAGTTCATCGGATGGGACCAAGTCGAGGATCGAGTCCAAGACCGACTCTAGGACCGAGTTCGAGATAGAGTCCGGAATCGAGTCCGAGACCGACTCGGGGACCGAGTTCGAGTCCGAGTTCGAGACCGAGTTCGAGACGGAGTCCGGATCCGAAATCGGGTCCGAGACCGAGTCCGAGGTCGAGTCCGAGGTCGGGTCCGAGATCGGGTCCGAGATCGAGTCCGTGATCGAGTCCGAACCCGAATCCGAAGTCGGATCCGAAATCGGATCCGAGATCGAGCCAGAGACTAAGTCCAAATACTAATACGGGTCAAGGGGTGAAAGCCCAAAGCGTGCGTCTCCCAGGGGGGGGGGGCTGCAGGGGGTTCCAAAAGTATAGTAGGGATAGTGAGGTCCAGGAACCAGTTTAGAAGGGACTCTCCAGTTGGGCTTCCAAACCGACTTGAGGTTGGGACTGGGACCGAGGGGCCTTGGGTGGGAGTGAGCATGGACTTGGCTGGTGCCGGAGGGGCCATCCAAGGAAGTGCTCAAGAGCAGCTCCCACTCCCGAAAGGGAAACCGATTGCGGTGCTCCCGGCTCAGGTGGAGTGGTGCCCCACTTGAGTACCTTGTGGCTCATTGGTCCTCGCCCTTCCGGGGGCTTGGGCCTTTCCTTCGGGATGGAAGTGGGGGGGTAGAGGTACCCATACCGGGCCGTTAGGCCACGGTGTTTCGCCCCGACGTCCCGAAGCAAGTGCTGCACCCAAGGCTTGGGATTTAGAGGGTCCCATGATCAAGCCTTGCGGTACCTTGGGGTGTTAGGAATCTGGAGGCTTGGTGTGCTTGGCTGCTTGTGCCTGCGGGGAGTGTAGCCGAACCTTAAGTCCAGTCTAACCCGGGGAGGGGGATTGGGAGAGATTTGGGAATCCGTAGATGGATGGCTAACACTCCGTTGCTCGTGCAGTAAGTAGCTGAAACCAAGTAGGAGCTGGCACCATAGGCGAGAACCTTGGCGAGGGAACTTAGCACAAGCCAAGGCGGAGTTGGTCGGATAGGCGAGGTAAGCTGGCAAATTGGAAAGGAAAAATTTGTGGCTTACAATTTGGTATCGGAGCCTCTTCCTCAGTTCTAGCGAAGGATAGAGGCGGATTGCTGGGAGATGGCAAGGGCAGGACGTAAGCGAACCCAGGCGGAGACGGAACCTCCTCCAGAGCTGGAGCCTCCGGTCGAACAGGAGGCGATGGATGAGGAATCCTTGCATGAGGAGGACTCCAGTGAGGCAACTTCCAAACAGGAGTCTGGTGGTGAGGTTCGGTCGTCCAAGGCTCGATTGGATGTTCTAGAAGGACAATTGGCACAGACCAATGCCCTGCTAGAGACTCTCGTACGCAAGCTAAAGCGTGACGAGAAGCGGAAGAAAAAGCGAAAGACTGCGGATGCTGGCAGCGCAGAAGGTGCGGACCCTTCGGCAGGGACTGAGGCAAAACCAGACAAGGTCGAACAGACCGAAGTGGAATCAGTCCCTCAGGCAGTTCCCAAGTACAAACCGAAGCCCCCACCGGTCTTCAAGGGAGTGAACGACTATAAGGTGGTGGAGGATTGGTTTTACGATATGGAGGACTACTTCCGAGCGTTGCGATTACCGAGCTCGGAGAAGGTCCCATGTGCAAAACCATACTTGGCAGATAATGCCAAGTCTTGGTGGAGAACAACGGAGGCCAACGAAGGACCGGTGGCCACTTGGGAAATGATGAAGGCGAGGATCCGCGCGACATACGTTCCTCCGAATGCCACTCTGCATCTGAGAGATGAGCTGAGTAGGCTGAAGCAGACTGGAACCATCCAGGAATATGTGAATGGGTTCATGGCAAAGAGGATACTTGTCACGGACATGGGGGATATGGATGCGTTCCATGCCTTTATATCAGGTTTGCAAACCTGGGCTCGCGGTGAGGTGATGCGCTGGAACCCGACCAACTACAAGGAAGCGTTGGATGCGGCCATCAAGGTGCATTTCAACGATAACCTGCGAAAGGGGAACACGACGGGGTCGGGATCCACGTTTCACAAAGGGGCCAAACCGAGGGGAACATATAGCAGGGGAAAATTCAAGAAGAGTTTCTCTAAGAATGAGTCCTCGGGATTCCGGAAAGGCAAATCCGGTGGCCAGCGAGCAAGTACGTGGGGGAGTCAAGCGAAAAGAGACAAACCCACGGATAAGAAGGTCAAGTCATATAGCAGCGTGGGAAACAACGTATGCTACAACTGCGGTGAAGCGGGACACTTTTCGAGGGAATGTCCCTACCCGAAGAAGGCCAGAGCCAATATGGCCATCAAGTCGGGTGAAGTCCAAAATGAGGTATGTGATCCAGTCCCTAACTCAAAGTTACTCATTACACGAGCAACTTTGGTAGAGAGTCGTTCGCGACATCTACTAGCCCTCCGAGGGAAGCTCGGAGGTAGCTTTGTTAAGATCCTTATTGACACGGGTGCTTCGGATAATTTTGTGGCTGCAGACATAGTCCGGCAAGCCGGACTAACGGTGCAGCGGCTAGGCGAACCAAGGACTATAGAGTTTGTTCAAGGTAGCCAAAGCACCGATGAGGTACTTCGACAAGCGAGAGTCGAAGTGGGGACTTGGAAGGTGGACATGGATTTCACCGTGTTGGACATGGCGGGATTTGACGTGATCTTCGGAATGGACTGGTTCAATCGATTTGTGGTAGCCCTGCATGGTCAAGGTAGAAACCTTGTGGTACTGGCGAATGCCCAAGGAAGAAGATCTAGGGTGGAAGCCCAGGATCTAAAGGTAGGGCAAAGCAAGGCCAAAGAATCCTGCTTAAACCTGGTGTCCACGAGAGGACAACTCACTAAAGGAACTAAGGCAGCCTTTTTGTGCTTACTCTCGGTGAAGAGTGACAAAAAGGCAAGAACGGAAGAAGTGCCTTTAGTGATCCAGCGGGTGTTGGACCAATTCCAGGATACCATGCCGGAGGAGCTACCGGCGGGGCTGCCCCCAGCACGACCGATAGAACATAAGATTGAGCTGGTCGAGGGTGCTGAGGCAGTGGTTCGTCCCCCTTATCGTTTGAACGAAAAAGAACTCAAGGAGCTCAAGTGCCAACTAGAGGAGTTGGTGGACAAAGGGTATGTTAGGTTGAGCAAGTCACCGTATGGGGCGCCGGTGTTATTTGTGAAAAAGAAAGATGGATCTATGCGCATGTGCATAGACTACCGCTTGCTCAACAAGTATACAAAGAAGAACAAATACCCTTTGCCAAGGATTGAGGACCTGTTCGATAGGTTGGGAAAGGCAAAATACTTCTCGAGGATTGACCTAAGGTCAGGATACTACCAGATCAGGGTAGCCGAGGAAGATGTCGAGAAGACAACCTGTCGAACGAGGTATGGGAGCTTTGAGTTTCTGGTGATGCCCTTCGGGCTATGTAATGCGCCGGCAACGTTTTCGGCGCTAATGAACCACGTCTTTGTACCCTATCTGGATCACTTCGTGGTCGTCTATATCGACGACATCCTGATCTATAGCGAGACGCTAGAAGAGCATGCCGAACACTTGGCGAAGGTGTTTGAGAAACTAAGGGAACACAAGCTGTATGCTAAAGAGAGCAAATGTGACTTTGCTCAACAAGAGGTAAAGTTTCTCGGGCATGTGGTGGGCCAGGACGGGCTCAAGGTGGACCCGGAGAAGGTCCAAGCGATCCAGGAATGGGAGCGACCATCGAATGTACATAAGTTGAGGGCGTTCCTGGGGCTATGCAACTACTATCGAAAGTTTATCAGACACTATTCGAGAATAGCCCTGCCCTTAACGGACCAAACAGGAAAAGGGAAGATGGTATGGACAGCAGAATGCGAGGCGGCATTCGTCCACCTCAAAGGGAAGTTGAGGAAGGCTCCCGTATTGGCATTGCCAGACTTTGGTAAGGACTTTGAGGTAGAAACGGATGCTTCGGACTTTGCGTTGGGCGCAGTTCTGAAGCAAGACAACCATCCGGTAGCGTTCTTCTCGAAGAAGCTGGACAAGGCTCAACGGAAGTGGCCTGCCCATGAGAAGGAATTGTTTGCGGTGGTCAAGGCACTCAAGGAGTGGCGACACTACCTTGGGAGACACTTCAAGGTTTACACGGACAATGTGGCAACGAAACACTTCTTGTCACAGCCCGACCTAAGAGGGAAACAAGGTCGGTGGGCCAATGCCTTGGCCGAGTTTGATTGCGAAATTCTGTACAAGCCTGGGAAGAGCAACATCGTGGCGGATGCGCTAAGTCGAAAAGCGAGCTTGAAGTTGGCAATATCCAGCGCAACAGCAACCTTCTGGGACGATGTGCGGACAGCATATGAGAACGATGGTCTAGCACAAGAAGTGTTGCTGAGGAATCTAGAGGCGCGGGAAGCTCACCAGAGAGGTGAGCTGCCAACGGAAGAGAAAACGGGCTATGCGGAACGCAACGGACTCATTTATTACAAGCAAACAAGGGTGTATGTTCCAGAAGGGGAACTAAGGAAGGTGGCCTTAGAAGAGTGTCATGACGGACCTCTTGCGGGACACGGCGGAGTGCCCAAGACGATGGGCTTACTCAAGAGGAAGTACCATTGGCCAGATATGGCTAAGGACGTCCAAGACTATGTAAAGACATGTCCAACATGTCAGCAGGTCAAAGCCGTGACTAAGGCTAGTGGGGGCTTGTTGCAAAGCATCCCAATTCCAGATCGCCCGTGGAAATGTCTTACGATGGACTTCATCACGGGACTACCCCCAAGCGAGGGGTTCGATGCGATATTCGTGGTGGTGGACCGATTTTCAAAGATGGCACATTTCATACCCACCACAACGGACGTGGATGCGGAAGGTGTGGCGAAGCTGTTCTTCGAACAAGTAGTTCGAGTGCGGGGAAGGCCGGAAGAGATTATCTCAGATCGAGATAAGATCTTCACTAGTAGGTTCTGGAGGACACTCCTAGAACAGTATCGCACCAAATTGAAATTCAGCACGACCTATCACCCACAGACAGGTAATGGGTATTAAGTCAAGATTGATGGCACTAACACTTCTTGACAGACGGACAAACGGAAAGGGTGAATAGGCAGCTGGAGGATTATTTGCGATGCTATGTCTCGGGAGACCAGACCGACTGGGTAAGTCATTTGGGACTTGCGGAAATGTGTTATAACAACTCACCACACTCAAGCATCGGGGTGAGTCCATGGGAAGTCATCAATGGGCGAGCTATTGAAGGTCCTGTGGAACTCGGCGTGGCCGAGTATCATGGAGAGTTACCCGCAGTGGAGGCATTCACGGCGGAAAGACTCAACATTTGGAATCTAGTGAGGGATTCCTTGGAACGGGCTCAACAAAGGCAAACTAAGTACGCGAACCAAAAGCGTCGGGATGTGGAGTTCCAAGCTGGGGAGAAGGTGTGGCTGAACACCAAGAACCTCAGACTACCAAGCTGGATCAGCCGGAAGTTGACCCAAAGGTAAAGACGCATGTATTCCTGTAAATGAATTGATCTTGAGTTCCTTAAGCAGGTTCGCGGGGCCTTATGAAATTGAGGCACGAATCGGTAAAGTGGCTTACCGACTCCGACTTCCTCGAGAGATGGGGAAGATACACCCAGTGTTCCACGTGAACTTACTCAAGCCGTACTTTGAGGATCCGCTTCGCAAGGACCAAGTGAGACCTTTACCTGAGGTTATCCAAGGGGAAGAGGAATACGAAGTCGAGGCCATCCTCAATGCGCGCAAGAGCAAGCGACAAGGACGCGAGGTGAGAGAGTTCCATGTGAAGTGGAAAGGATTTCCACACTGCGAAGCAACATGGGAACCGGAGGAGAACCTAGCGAACGCTCGAGATCTAGTGGAGGAATTTCTGCAAGGCAGAACTTTATGTACTTATGCAAAATTCAATTAAAAATATTAATTTGCAAAGTTGAGCAAATGGCATATGTTGGGACCCGAAGGCGCGCCAAAGGTAAGCTAATTAGCATGGGTTGGATAGGTCGACCAGGCGTAGGGCACTACGCCCGACTCCCCGCGGGGATGTCGAATCCGTAGACGTATTCTACGGAGGTTGGGTTCGAGTCCCAACCCCCTAGTAAAGCAAGGCTGGGTTCAAGTCCCGACCCTATACTAGGGCGTGGTGAGGTAAGGAGTATAGGGACACCTATATTCCGTTGTCATGGGCTCTTGGCCGGGGAGGCTAACTTAGGCACACCGCTAAGTGGGGGGATGCCCCCGGAGACATGGACAACAAGTCGTAGGATAAAACGAGACGTTCGATGTGGGCATCGAACTTCTTCTATGGGTGGTGGAGTTGTAAGGAATCGACTCCCCGAGATGTCGTAGGCTAAAGGATCCCCAAAAGCTTGACCGAAATGACAAAGAGTTCATCGGATGGGACCAAGTCGAGGATCGAGTCCAAGACCGACTCTAGGACCGAGTTCGAGATAGAGTCCGGAATCGAGTCCGAGACCGACTCGGGGACCGAGTTCGAGTCCGAGTTCGAGACCGAGTTCGAGACGGAGTCCGGATCCGAAATCGGGTCCGAGACCGAGTCCGAGGTCGAGTCCGAGGTCGGGTCCGAGATCGGGTCCGAGATCGAGTCCGTGATCGAGTCCGAACCCGAATCCGAAGTCGGATCCGAAATCGGATCCGAGATCGAGCCAGAGACTAAGTCCAAATACTAATACGGGTCAAGGGGTGAAAGCCCAAAGCGTGCGTCTCCCAGGGGGGGGGGGGCTGCAGGGGGTTCCAAAAGTATAGTAGGGATAGTGAGGTCCAGGAACCAGTTTAGAAGGGACTCTCCAGTTGGGCTTCCAAACCGACTTGAGGTTGGGACTGGGACCGAGGGGCCTTGGGTGGGAGTGAGCATGGACTTGGCTGGTGCCGGAGGGGCCATCCAAGGAAGTGCTCAAGAGCAGCTCCCACTCCCGAAAGGGAAACCGATTGCGGTGCTCCCGGCTCAGGTGGAGTGGTGCCCCACTTGAGTACCTTGTGGCTCATTGGTCCTCGCCCTTCCGGGGGCTTGGGCCTTTCCTTCGGGATGGAAGTGGGGGGGTAGAGGTACCCATACCGGGCCGTTAGGCCACGGTGTTTCGCCCCGACGTCCCGAAGCAAGTGCTGCACCCAAGGCTTGGGATTTAGAGGGTCCCATGATCAAGCCTTGCGGTACCTTGGGGTGTTAGGAATCTGGAGGCTTGGTGTGCTTGGCTGCTTGTGCCTGCGGGGAGTGTAGCCGAACCTTAAGTCCAGTCTAACCCGGGGAGGGGGATTGGGAGAGATTTGGGAATCCGTAGATGGATGGCTAACACTCCGTTGCTCGTGCAGTAAGTAGCTGAAACCAAGTAGGAGCTGGCACCATAGGCGAGAACCTTGGCGAGGGAACTTAGCACAAGCCAAGGCGGAGTTGGTCGGATAGGCGAGGTAAGCTGGCAAATTGGAAAGGAAAAATTTGTGGCTTACATCCTCCCCCTTACTATACTTTTGGAGCTCACCAAACCCCCCAGGGTCTGAGAGAAGAATGCTTTGGGCTTTCACCCTCTCAGACTCGAACTCGGACTCAAACTCGGACTCGGACTCAGACTCGGGCTCGGGCTCGGGCTCGGGCTTAGCCTCGGTCTCGGTCTTGGTCCCAGTCTCGGTCTCGGTCTTGGTCCCAGTCTCGGTCTCGGTCTTGGTCTCGGTCCCGGTCTCAGTCTCGGTCCTGGTCTCGGTCTCGACCTCGGACTCCATCTCGGGTCCTTCTCAGACTCCATCTCAGTCTCCATCTCGGGTCCATCTCGAACTCCATCTTGGTCCATCTCGGACTCCATCTCGGTCCATCTCAGACTCCGTCTCGGTCCATCTCGGACTCCATTTGGGGTCTATCTCGGACTCTGTCTCGGTCCATCTCGGACTCCATCTCGAACTCCGTCTGGTCCATCTTGGACTCCCATGTGTCATGTGTTCGTCCTTTTGGGTCCCTTTTTTTAGAGCCTCGCTTATTGCTCACTTCGTGCTCATTCCTCGAGCACTTTGTTAGGAGTTCCACTCCCGCTCTTGACCTATCAAGTCGGAGCTTTTAGTCCAAACATGTTACGCTCGTTTGGCTTTCGCTTCTGCCACTACCACATGGTGCCCTTTCGGCTCCACTTTGGCGCCTAGGGATTTTGTGTCTCACAACTCCATCACCCATAGACGAAGTTCGATATCCTCATCGAATGGTAAACCCTTTTATAAAGTAACACCCACAGGTATTACCATTTCCATCCTTGGCACCTAGCCAATTTTGTCTATGGTTTGACCCCGAAAGCTCACCATGCCTTATCCATCCTCTAAGGAGCATAGTCTCTCCAACATAGAGACTCACTCGACCACCTGGGGTGGTTTGCTCCCTTTTATTGGTTCAGTTCTCGCTAAATCTGTTAGAAACACCCTCTCTAACTCAATTCCACCACTCATTCTCGAGTAGTCTCAGATTCCATTGACATAACCTTTGCAGTTTGGAACTTTTAATTTTGACTTCTCCGAGTCAATTTTCTAGGTGTCTCCAACACCTCACGTTGCACATGGTGCAACTCAACTTCCCTATCCTAGGAAGTTCTTTACTTGAGGGTATCATCATACTCTCTTTGATATCATGCCACCTTTGGGCATTAAGTTCTAGTTATCATAATTGGTGCTAGGGTTGCCTATGGCCCTATTATTTGGCTACCTTACCACTCCCCCCTTTGGAGCATCCACTTTCACCAAATCGCAGCGGTTGGGAATCCATCTTTGGGGAAACATTGCCTTTCCCACAATCCGTTAGCACCTAACACATTAGTGTTCTCGGCCTAACTTTGCCATTTGGATTCTTTCCCATGATTCCCATGGCTCTTTTCTTAGCCACTAGTCTTTTGCTCCTATCCTTGATTGTTGCACCCAGCAACATAGGATCGCTACCTTCATTTTCGAGGTTTCTTTTCAGTTCCATAGCAAACACTTTGCTTTGCCAAGTCCAGAGGGTGTTCACCCCTAGTACGTCTCTTTAACATTTTCTGCCATGGGCTTTATCCATAGCCCAACTTTTGAGACCCTCCCTTGGATCTCTTATAGAGACTTCTTTCCTCGGACTTGCTATGCTATAGCATTGACATAACTCATTTCCCTTAGGTGTTCTTCTCACTTGGTCACCTTGACCAAGCCACACCATTATCAATAGTTCAAATCAACACTTTAAACTAGGAATTATAATCCTTAACCTAAACAACAACCTTGTCCTTGTTTAGCCATAAGATCACTTAGTGATCTCATCTTGACCCTTTAATCCCAAGCTAACCCTTCTAGCTAAAGATCCATAGCAACTGAGACTGGGTGTCCCCATCTCATTCACCACGTCCTTGGTGCCCTTTACACCAAAGTGTTTAAGTTAGATATGCTAAGCTTTCACTCTAAGCAATCTAATTGTGCATCACAACTCTGGGGCATCCCCCGCTTGGCGGTGTGCCCAAGCCAATCTCCTCATTGAGAGTCCATGACCACCGAAATATGAGTGTCCTCATATTCCAAACCATCACCACGCCCTAGTGATTTGGGACTCGAACCCAAGCACTAAAGGGTCGGGACTTGAACCCAACCTCCGTATATGCATATACGGACAGCATCACACCGGATGCCTGGCGTGAATCCCCATGCCGGTGCACTAACATGTACTTAAAGCACACTATAAATCATAGCTTAGGAACCTAGTCCCTCTGCACTGCCAAGTCCTCTCGCTTGACAAGTTTGTGATCATGCACGGACTCCTCCATGTTTGGCCCCATGGGCCACCCCTTTTGAAGTTAGCACCTTCAACTAGGGGATTTGTTCCCTATGACCTGCCAATCTCACTTAGCAAGTCATCCGGCCACCGTAACATGGTTCATGCATAAGTGTGAAAGTTCTTAACCATCGACTGTCGTTCAAAGCCCTTTCTTTGAACATTTGGGAACCACTTCCCCAACCTTGATAGCCTCGCTTCATGGCCAGCTTCAAAACCACACTTCTGCTGCACCACTCTGATTTCGCGCGCTCTAGGAACCATTTACGCTTAGCTTTCTAGGTACTAAGCTACCTAGAATCGTCTTTGGGAACTTTTGAAGGAACTATGTCCTTTACCTTGCTAAGGCTTCCTTTTTCGCAAGCTTTCTAGTTGCCATATAGTCTAATATGGACAATTCCATATTTTAAATTCTCCATGACATTACGGTTGCTAGCAACAACACCCTCGAGCCCCCACTTGATTCTCCACTCCCAACTGGCATAACCACTCTTGGTTATGCCCTTCGATTCCTATGGTTTGGTTCTACCCTTTTACCACTTGCTTTTGGCTTCACACATTTCCTTCGGTCATTCTCCTCCAAACTAGGAGGATAGCTTTCCACTTTCCATCGTGCCTTAGCAAGTATTCTTAGGGATGAACCGACCCGATAGCTTAGAGAGTGGTTCTTCAATTCGGGTATGCTCACTTTATAATCCCACACACCAAGATTAATGTTGTTGCTTATGGGCCCTTACATGCCTATCACTAGCCTTGCTAAAATTCCATTTTTTGGCTTTGTCCAATTCGGGTAGACAGTATTCTCCCGTCTCCGCAACCTTGGACATTTGGATAGCACCTTCTATCCATCATTCGCTAAGGACTTAGTCCCTTAGGCTTTATCTATTGCCCTCGCGACATCAAACACCACCTCCTGGTGTTCTAGAATGTTTGGATGTCCCAAATGATGGCCTCTTTGACAATGAGCATTCCCTTTTATGACATTGACTTACTATATCGTAACATAAGCAATTTATCCCTCATAAGGGTATATCTAACTTCCTTATGCCATTAAGGAGTCTTGGGTAGCTACCTTCTACCAGTTTAACCAATTATCTTGCACCTTTTGCTTATTTTCTTTATAGTTGTCAAGTCCTATAGCTCATTGCTAGTGCTTCCACACCTCTATCATTGTTTTGGTCACCACACTCTACCATATGCCTTCCAGCTTAGGCTATGCCATTCCCATTTCCATTGGGATTCCCTTGGCAAAGAGTTCTCATGAACCCACCAACATAACTTCAAAGTATAACACCTTGGCACATTTGGTGTCTTCACACTATCGGCTCCATGAGCCTACCTTTATGACACTTGCATTTGTGTTTCGGTCTTCTACCAAGACCAACACAGTTGTTTCTCATGCCAACTATTTATTAGCACTGCACTATAGTGTTTGCACCTAACTCTGGGCCAAAGTTGCTTTCTTTTGAGAACATTTTTCCCACAACTTTAGTATGGCACATTTTGCCATCAATGAGATACCTATTGTTCTCATACTTGGATCTTATGATCCTCCCCATACCTCATGGGACACTATACACCTTAGTCCAAATGCTTCAACCAATCCTTTAGGACCATTCCCTAACTCCACTTGAGTCATTCAGCATTTTAAACTTTGTTAATCCAACAACCTGCGAGGTCTTAGTTTTCAAGATGCCAACTCGCTGAAACATAACTTCTTGTTTTCATGTCCTACTCACAAGGACAATCTTTGCAAGTGTTACTCAGACACTTGATGATTTTCTTGGGGCTAACCTTTACCCCTTATGACTACTTGTCCATGTGATGAGAATAGCAACTCATCTTTAAGTACACCCCCAACTCCTTTGGGTTGTTCCAGCATTTATTAGAGGTAGCTCTGGCTACCATTTCAAGGACTCGTATCCTTTTTTGTATTTGACCTCCCACGGTCATTACTTCTGGTTTCACATTCATGAGCACCAACCTTAACTATATGAGGATAATCTTGTGACTCCTTTATTGCTTTGGAGTCTCTATCTTTCACGTGATCCCAACTATAGTTGTTTACCACAACTATATTAGCCAATTGGCTACGTCAAACACTCATCTGGATCACATCCTCAACTCTTTGAGGAAACCCTTTTATTTTTCCCAAGATCCCAAAATTATTCCCTTATTAGCCCCTTTTCTATCCACCACATCGCACCCAAGTTCACACATGAACTTGAGTGGAGAGCCATGTCCTCTCGACATGCTACTCCTCAAGGATAGGCCCACTCCTAGGACCTTCTGATGCCAACATCAATGGTGATATACTTGAGCACCAATAAAAGTCAGACTAAGGAATAGTTCCGATACTAAGTTGTAAGCGACTAATTTTTCCATTCTACTTTAGTCACTTAACCACACCTTTGACCACTTGGAGGAGTCTCACTCACAACCTCCATAAGTCCTATTTCAGACTTGGGCTTGCTAGCCCCGAGAATGGCATCCCCGCCACTCAACCTTTGCACTTGGTCCAAGTGCTCCACGTGTCTGATCCCATAACCGACACCACAAGGTACCACCAACATATTAGCCCGTTACACTAAGGCCATGCCCATTCATGTTGGTCACACCGGTGGTCCGACACCACCTCCATCATAGTCCCATCTCTCAAAGACTGGGCCATCTGTTCATGAGTGATCATCCTAGATCCACTCCTTAGCATCCTTAAGATGCTCACAGACATAGGGAATTGCCTTCCCCACTATCCCTTTTCCAGTCCCCACCAAGTCCCTTTCTGCTCATGGCCGTGTTCGCCAACACTGCCACTGGGTCAAGGCCAACAGGCCCAACCACCAAGTCCCACGATCCTCTGGGACTTCCTTAGCACCCAACTATATCCTTGGTCACTACACCAGAGGACTACTCCTCTTCCTCTCCACAGTCTGGGCCTTTGGGACAACATTTAGGAACACTGTGGCCTTACGCGAGCCTCGTGGGTACTCTTCCCGCTTTCCGCCTTTAGGTGCTCTAGCCATGGGCTTAGAGCGAGGTTCCGTTGAGCCACGCCAGGTATCCAAGTAGGTAGTGCCACCCACACTTGGACTAGGAGCATCGGTCAGTCGATCTCCCGGGGGAACTAGAGCTGGCTCTTGAACACTTCACCAAGCTACCCCGCTTGTTAGACCGTGTTCACTCTAGTCTTGGACTTCCCAATGGGCAGCTCATCACCTAACACTAGGTACAGCCTTCTTGGGCCAAACTGGCCTTTCCTGGCCAAACTGGCTCCATTGCAGTCCTCCCCCTTACTATACTTTTGGAGCTCACCAGGGTCTGGGAGACGAATGCTTTGGGCTTTCACCCTCTCAGACTCGGACTCGGACTCGGACTCGGACTCGGACTCGGACTCGGACTCAGACTCGGACTCGGACTCGGACTTGGACTCGGACTCGGACTCGGACTCAGACTCGGACTCGGGCTCGGGCTTGGGCTTGGTCTCGGCCTTAGCCTCAGTCTCGGTCTTGGTCCCGATCTCGGTCTTGGTCCTGGTCTCGGTCTCGACCTCGGACTCCATCTCGGGTCCTTCTCAGACTCCATCTCGGACTCCATCTCGGGTCCATCTCGGACTCCATCTTGGACTCTGTCTCAATCCATCTCGGACTCCATCTTGGGTCCATCTCAAACTCCATCTCAGACTCCATCTCGGACTCCGTCTCGGTCCATCTCGGACTCCCACGTGTCATGTGTTTGTCCTTTTGGGCCCCTTTTTTTAGAGCCTCGTTTATTGCTCGCTTTGTGCTCATTCCTCGAGCACTTTGTTGGGAGTTCCACTCCCGCTCTTGACCTATCAAGTCGGAGCTTTTAGTCCAAATGTGTTACGCTCGTTTGGCTTTCGCTTCGGCCACTACCACATGGCACCCTTCCGGCTCCACTTTGGGGCCTAGGGATTTTGTGTCTCACAGATTAGTGGGTAAGTCAAGCATGACCGACTAACCTAAGGCATAGTTTAACTCCTACTTATGTGCCTGTCATTTTTTTGCATTGGCTTAGGTTTAAACCCAAGTTTCACACTATGTTAGTTGGTGGAGTACGTATATCTTCACATTATACCATTAATATGCTAAAATAACACTAGACTCTATTTTGCATGTTGGTTCTGGCATTGGGATACTAAAAGCTTTAGAATTGTTCCAAATCGCTCTATACTCTTGTCCCTTTGTTTCTTGGGTTAAACACTCAAAAGTTGTTCTATATTCCAATTCATTTACTCTTTAATTGCAAGTTTGAGAGTTTAGCCCCATTCTTTCATTCAATGGCATAAGGCCCTAAAACTTGTGTTCTGCTCTACTGTCCTTGAACATGTGGCATATGGTATATGGCATATAATATGTGACACATGGCACATAAAGGGTTTAGGTTCCACTTCATGGTTATCGTATAGTAAATCACTATAGGATAAAGAGTGAAAACCATATGTGCTACAAAGGCAAAATATTAGTAGAAATTAAAGATGGAGGTGGAGACTTATATAAAATGCATAAGAGCCAAGTGTGAGTACTTAACATTCTTTCCTATACATCAAACAAATTAAAATTTGAATGGTAAAAACATTCCTATCAATATTTATATTATGTTAAACTCTAGGGAATGAGTTTTTATTATGCACTAACAATACATAGATTCTTGATATTTTAGATTGTTAGTCTCATAAATGGGGCTTCAGAGTTATAACAATGTTCAAACCACTTGTATTATAATTATATATAGTCATGTGTTTACACAAAATACTATCATTCTAAAAAAATATAAATTCTACACTTTTCTCATAATGAACTAAACTTAAAAAATAAATTAATAAAATGGTATTCATTATAATGATAGTGGAATAAAACCTTATTAATCAAATGGAAAATATATACAACCATTGTAATATAGAATTCCATCCATCAATGAGAAAGGGGCTTTTATCTAAGCTTGTAAACAGACCACCTTAACATTCTAAATCTAATCATGCTCAACCAATTGTTTAAATTCACTGACCACTTTACTTAAATGATAACAAAATTATATATGTAGCTTTGTTACATGATGAACATAAAATAAAGCATCAGCCACTATATTAGATTCAACACTCATTAATGTAGTGTTTACCAATAGAATATTTTTCTTCACTATGAAATCATAGTAGTTGCATATTTTTAACTCTTTCTTGATTTTTTTATACATCCACATATACACACCTTCCAAACCAACTCTTGTGCATTAGTGACAATGCTCAAGAAAATTCACTAAATCTATAGAATTATCTATCTTATTTAAATAAAAGTGGACATCGAAGATAGTATATATTTATACATTCAAGCTCTCTAGTCATATCTAGAAAAGGATCTTGATGAAAATAGTGATATCACTCTTAAAGCACTCTAACTCTTATAACAACATCATAAAAACGAAACTCCTATTTAGTTGTACTTAAGGCTATAAATGAAACAATTGTTAAAAAGACTTCTAGAAAGTTATTGCTTGGAGTTGAAGGTGGATTGTTGTTTGAGTTTGGGGATGGAGGTGGAGAATTAAATGAGAATCCTCCAAGACCAAAAGTATACTTCTTTCTAACTATTCTAACACTCAAAAAAGAATTAAATTCTCAAGAATTCTTTGCTGACTATATTGTTTGTTACTGATTAATATACTCAAGAATGAGGTTTTATTATAATATGGCAATAGACTGAATCTTAATTATCAATCTTGGTAGGCTCTAGGGTACTAGAAGCTCATAATTAATATGAAGCTCTAGCAGGTTTACCATTTAGAATAATAGCAAACACATGCAAGCGTGCAAGTACGCTTTTTTGTAAGATTACCTTTTAATCTTGAAATTATATATAAATTTAACTTTTTTATTCATATATATCATTCATATCATATAATACAAGATAAATATACTACATACTTATACTATTATAGAGATGCACTACTATAATATATCATGCTCATATAAAGAGGAATGGGAAATAAATAAACAACATGTTTTTATTTATAATATTAAGTGAATTATAAATGCTATAGAAAATTCTATAGAGTAGACTTTTTGTGCTTTCTACCATACTGTCTGTTTATTTTTTTCTCTTGCTCAAATGTTATTTCAAAAATAACAAAAACATTTTTATTAATGGTGACAATGGTTTTTATATTTCTAGATGGGTAATGAATAAGAGTGTAATATAAGGATTTTAGTAGTAATAAAAAATTAACATTCTCACATTCTTTTATGCTACAATTACTTATAGATTTTTTGCCTTTCATGTTTCATATCTTTGTAAAACTTTTAAAAATGAATGAATGAATAAGTGTTTTGAATGTTATCTACATGTTTTTAGCCTAATGTGTGGTGGTCAACTATTGAAATATCAAATTTTTGAAATATTAAGATATCAAAATGTTAAAATATATAATTGAAAATTTTATGTTTGTGGTAAACTTCAATATTCCCATTTTACTTGGCCCCAAAAAATCTCTTTTTAACCAGAAATTTGTGAATAACAATTATATAGGTTCAAATGAATTTTTAATCTACTTAATTAGTGAGGATGGTTTTTAATACAGCAACTCCAAAATTTCTAGAGTATTTTAGGTACATATTATGTTTAACTTAGATTATAAAACCCCCATTCCATAATCATTTACCAGTATGAGACCTTTGGAGGTAGGAAGGATTTTGTTCTTTATAAAAATATACACTTCATGGAGAAAAGTGCCATGCTCATTAAATTTGGAATATTCATTCATCCCTTAAGAAAGAAAAAATATATTCTAACAGAATATTTTATTTTATTGTTTTCCAAGAAAAAGGGCTACATTTAAAGCATTTAAAGCATGGCTACATTTAAAGCATTTTGAAAAAAAAATGGCCAAAAAATGGCCTGAAGGGCATTAATTATTTTACCTGCTTGGGTCTATAATTTATTTTCCACACTATGGTCGCCACTCACAAGGGTCTCACTGATAATGTGGTAAGTCTCTTTCTTTTGCATCAAATGACCAGAATTTGACATGTCATTGCATGTGAAAACTGCTGAAACTGGATACATGTCCAGATGTTTAATGAAAGCTTTGGAAGATCTTTCATGCCAGTACGACGGTACAGTTCATATATCATCTGGCATATATGTGCATCTATGAGGACGATACAAAGGATCCCATAAGCATGGAGATTCAGAACGGAACGCCCTTGAATCTGGACTGCGTAAGCTAAGGTACCTTACAAAACTTCTTTGGATTTGTTTCTAATCTGTTCTCTCAGGCAGCTTGTCCATGGGTAGCGGCTCCAGCTTTCTTGAACGCGCTAAGAAAATTCTTGAAGGAGTTCAATACCAGGAAAAGGCTGGTAATTTGGACGATGAAAATGTTGCCAGCAAATGCTAGTTGGAGGTTCGTGGAACAGTCATATATGAGCGCTATTGCAGGTCTTTCTGAACACGTGCATTAGACGGTACCACAAAAACATTGTTGGAACCATTTAGTATTGGAGAACCTGGAATGCAGATGACGTTGAAAACTTTTCACTTTGCTGGAGTGGCTAGTATGAGTAAGTCCTTTTCGTTGTAATCTTATTTATCTAACTATGCTCTTGTGCTTTTTTGTCAACATATTGCTCTCGGTGTTCCTCGTATCAAAGAGATATTGAGAAAGCTGCACTTTGGAGATGTAAGTGACATATTTGTACAATGGAATATTTCTCACGGAAGAGCATAAAGATGGTCTTGCGGCGTGGCTGCATGAAGAGAATTTACTCCCTCCAGCTTGATATCAGAGCTGAAACAGTCGCAGAAGCTGTTGTTAAGTTCCTTAAATCAAATCTATGAACAGGTATAGTTTTGTGTGCGTTCAGTTAAAACTTGTTCTAATATGCCTTGTGTGCAGCATGTTAAGGTGAACGACCATCGAAGCATTTTGTTAACACCTGAGCTTGATCGCAAGAAAATGCTCGTCATTCACTTCAAAACATGCTTCCCAAGGTCATCGTGAAGGTAAACGATAATATGCGTTCTCGCAACCAAGGGAAACTGTTGAGCGAGAGGAGAAAGGCAAATACAACTCTCTTAGGGTTTTCTTTATTATTTTTCTAGTGTGATTGTTTTCAAACCTTAGACGCGGTCATGGGAACCGAAGGTGTTGACGGGAGTGAAATGACGAGTAATCACATCTTTGAGACAGTCGAGGTGCTTGGAATAGAAGCAGCGCGGAGTGAAAGAGATTCAGTACACAATGGGCTGACGTTATGACTTACAGGGTAAGTACTATCGCAAAAGTTCTCTCTCTCTTTTTTCGCAAGGATTGTTTGATCCATACATCCAGGTTTGGGTGGCGAAGATGAAAAACAGCGTTCTCATTCTCGCATCGTTCGAGAAGACGACGGATCATGTCTTCACTGGGTCTGTCTCCGCGGAGAACCGATGCCGCTCGGCACGGGGATCTTCAAAGTCAGGAAAGTTTTTAATCATCTCCTTGTTCTCGAATGTCTTCTAAAAAATCCCTCGTTTCAATTGCGTGTGTGTTCTTCGCAGAGTTGGAAGAATTCCGAAGCTTGCCTCTCTCCTGCAATTTTGAAGTGACGTGGACCAATGGAACGGACGTTAGTGCCACGCTAGCGGATGTAAATTTTAATGTAAAAAAGAGTATTCTGGATTTCTAGGGTTTCACGAGGGCGAAGCGAGCCATGGCAGCCGCGACGCGGCATCGATGAGGTACGATCAACCGTGCTCGACCGCATTCCCAGATCGCTGCCAGATAGAAGAATCTCCGGGAATGAGCGCGTGAGAGATCTTTGAGAAACCAGGGCTGCGATCGATCTGTATGTCATTGGAATGGCGCAGTGCCTGGCGCACGTCTACTGGTGGCAGGCCGGTGTCCACAGGCACATATTCCACTCGCCAGCGTCGAGATCGTCCAAGAATTTCTACTCTCAGCTGACAGGTAGCCAGGGTTTGCTGGAGGATCTCATGGTGCTGCCGCCTCTAGTGCCGGCAGTTGATCAGGAGAGCTCCAAGCTCATCGTTTGCTTCCGGGACGATGATTCAGCGATGCCGCCGGAGCTCCTGGACAGGGACTTGCGAGACTTTGGAGTGAGGACGAACTTACAGATGAGATACAGTCCCTGGGCAGTGGACATGATCAACGGGATGGGAACTTGCGATAAGAAGACACTCAAGAAGAGCAATGGAGGCCCGTGTGGCGGTGGAAGAGGTCGTGGTGACGATGGCGATGGTGGTGGCGATGGTGGTGGAGAAGGCGACGATGAAGGAGGAGAGTACGTGTTCCTTCTTCCGGTTCTTACTCTGGCCTTCGCAGCGTTCCATCTGGGATACTGCATCGCGGTGTGGGTGAAAGATGACAGCCTCGATGCGGGATTCTTTCGGACTGGACTCGGCCTCTTTTGCCTCCTCGCGCTCGCCGCTATCCGCCTAAACTCGTAAGCTTCTCTTCTTTTGCTTGCTTGTAAGTTTGTTTCCCTGGTCACCTTTCTTTAAGTTCTTTTGTTGCCTGCGTTCTTTCCTAGTTTGAATGCTATGCTTGTTTGTGCCTTGCAAGTTCTTATCTTGTTTTGTCCGTGAAGCGTCTACTGTTTTCTACTGTTTTGCCATTGTTTTTGTGTCTCGATGGTAATCCACATGTGTTTCTCTGTCTCTAGTGGAGCCGGCTTGGACGCTTATGTTCTGGGACTTGGAGCGTCCTTGGGCGTCATGGCCTGGACAGGCAAGCTCTAAACTTTTTCAGTGAGTTTGATCTTCTTCTTCCTTGCAGGTGAACGCTGTCTCGTGAAGAAAGAAGGGAGTCCAGCGGGCATAGTCGCATTGTTTGCCGCCTCAATGGCCGTGATGTTCACTGCAGCTTTATATCACAACATCTAGACAAGGTACGCCAGCAATTAGATTGGGTGGAGGCAAGCAAATGAGCGCGGCCATGGGCAATGTTCGTGTGAGAAACGAAAAAGAGGACTGTGTCTTGTCCCTTTCTTATGTAAATATTCTTTGTACACATCTGGGAGAGACCAGGATCGTCCAACAAAGAGCTCGTGAAGCTGGAAGTAATGCTCCTGTCTCCGTTTTTCCTTTTGAGGTACTTGCAAAAGTTTGTTGTTGGATGGAAGAGTTAGACGAAAAAAAGAAAGGAAGAAAGCGCTCGAGAACGATACACAACTATGATTTTGTAACTTTGATTATGAATGGGCCCAGAGATATCGCCATGTAGAATATTCTCAGGATGCCTGCTCTGGCATTTGGGAATCTTCTTGGCATACCTCCATCCTCTCTAACACAAAGTTTGATCTTCTTAACCTTCCTTAGGCATAGTCGCATTGTTTTGGCCGTGATGTTCACTGCAGAGCTTTATATCACAAGGTACGCGATTGGGAAAGAGCGTTTCGAGGCAAGCAAATGAGCACGGCCATGGCGTGGTCACGGGCAATGTTCGTGTGAGAAACAAAAAAGAGGAAAAACCCACTGTGTCCTCTCCCTTTTTTTACGTAAATATTCTGGGGATCGTCCTTTCGTCGGTAACAAAGAGCTCGTGAAGTTGAAGTAATGCTGCTGTTAAGTTTCTCCTCTTTTGATCTGCTGCGCGGTTCAAACAAACCATGAACAATCTTTTTTCTTTCCTATATTTTCCATTTTCTGTTATAATGGGAAATCTGGGGTTCAAATTCTTCCAACTCTGCGAAGAACACACGCAATTGGAACGAGGGATTGAAAAAATTCGACAACAAAAACTTGCCTAAATCCCCGTGCCAAGCGGCATCGGTTCTCCCTTGAACAGACGCGGCGACGAGATGATCCGTCTCAAACAATGCGAGAATGAGAAGAAGCAATATAAATCTTCTTGTTTAAAGAATACTAAACTCTTGCCAAACGCTGTCTGCCACCCAAACCTCGTGATCCCGAGGATTTCTCCCTGGATGTATGGACGATCAAACAATCGTTGTTTGAGAGAGAGAGAACTTTTGCGATATGCTTGGAATCGAAGCAAGAGACACACCATGGAATGAGCATTGATCAACGCCACATGATGTTGCTCCCGGATGCGATGACTTACAGGGTGTGTCCTCCACTGTCTCAAAAATGTGATTACTCGTTGTTTCTCTCTCTGTTAACACATTTGGTTCTGATGACCACTCTAGATTTCTTTTACAAGCACATTCTCACGCTAGAAAAATAAGAGAAAGAGAGGTTGTATTTGCCTTTTTCTTGGTTTATAATATGGTGTGATTCCTTTAGTTAATTAAAAGAGTTGAATCTAAAACCTCTCTGATAGGAAATATAAATTTTTACATTAGAATTCCTTACCATATTTTTTGCAAAACATATGGTAGAATAAATTAGAATATACTAAGAAGTGTTTAGGAAAATTTATAAATTATAAATACAAAATTAAGTCAAAGGGTAGAATATTTTAAAATATCCAAGCATATTTTAGGTATAACCACAAACTACAAAATTTTAATACTTTTATATAGAATATGTTAGTGCCGGCTAAATAAGTATGGGGATTAATTATTTACCTGGGTTTATTGGAAGATGATAAAAAATAGTGAGTTTTACAAATATTTTTTTTATCACTATAAAATCTTTAACAAGTTAAAGTTTAATGTTTCTAGTAAATTATGGCAAAGCATTTTATATTAATTAGAAACTAATCTCCATATTTTACATTGCTTATGGCATAATACATAAATTTACAAAAATTTAACATATAAAATCAATGTATAATTTATAATTTACTTTACTTAATAACTAAATAATTTGTTACAAGTGTCATTGAATAATCAAATTGATCAATAATTATAAACATGTTTATAATTTATAAATCAAGATTAATATTATTACATATTAACCATTAGATGGTAGAATAAAAAAGAATATACTAAGAAGTGTTTAGGAATGTTTATAAATTATAAATACAAAATTAATCTAAATGAATAACAGAATATCTTAAAATATCCAAACATATTTTAGATATATCCATTACTATTTCAGTCCCCTTATAAATTTGCTTAAGAAAACCAAAAACTAATAAACCCTCTTAAAAGCTTTCTTTTGAGATCAAATGAGCAATTTTCACTGAAGTTTTATTGCTTCACAATCCAACAAAGAACTTGAAGCATCCTATAGAAGCCTCTGTGCCTTCTTCTTCCATAGGAATTGCTTTTCCTCAGCTTTTTCCTTTGTTTTCCTTGGACAGACTTTGATTGAGTCCACCGGTGCTGCTGAGAGACCCAGTGAAAGGATTCGCTCATTAAAGCACTAGCCTGGCAAAAATTCAAAGACACCAAACGAAACAAACCTACAGTCGCAGAAGTTGTTAAAGTTCCCCAAAATCAAGGTTCAGATCTTTGATGATTCTAGCTTTTTCTGTTTGGAGGGACCCCATGCTTTCGACTATTTTCTCCAGCTTATTCTGAAAGAACTGTTGGTGTCTTGCACCACAGATTTCATGTAGTACAACTTGGCTTAAACCTCCATCTCCTTGCGGTTGGTGGAACGAACGTCCACATTCGCTAATACAATCTCTGCCGAAAAGCAACGTAGCTGTTCTCCCAGCAAAGTGGCCAGAATCATCGGTGGAAATTTCGCAAGAGTTTCCGGATCTCGTGAGCCACACCGCTGCAAAGAATGCTCTGTGATGTCCTTTGCTGGAAGCAAAATGCCCAGAGTTATTTGTGGAAAAAACTCGGCCTTTTCTGTCTCCTCGCGCTCACCGCTATCCGCACAAACTCGTAAGCTTCCTCTTCTCTTGTTTGCTTTGGTTTTTGATGTTTATTTCCCTCGTCACCAAGTTTTTCTTGTTCTAGAGCTTGGATTGCACAATGCTTGTTTGTGTTTTATCTTTCGTAAGTTCTTGTCTTGTTTTGTCTGCGAGGCTTCCACTTGTTTCGACTGTTATCCTTTTCTGCATCGATGCTAATAAGTGACTCCACATGCGTTTCTCTGTTTCTAGTGTCGAGCCGGCTTGGACGCTTATGTTCTGGGACTTGAAGCGTCAAAACTCTTTCAGTGACCAGTATGACAACGAGTTTGATCTTCTTATCCATGCAGCCGAATGCTGCCTCGTGAAGAAAAAAGGGATCCCAGAATTCGCATAGTTTTCCTGGCCGTGATCTTTATATCACAACATCTAGACAAGCTACGCCAGCAATTCGATCGAGACCGCTTGAGAAACAAAAAGAGAGGAGAAAACACTGTGTCTTGTAAGCATTCTTTGTACACATCTGGTGGAGAGACCAGGATCGTCCTACCGTCGGTAAGAAACAGAAACAGCCCGTGAAGTTGAACTAATCCTCGAAAGTTTGTTTCCAGTTAAGCGTCTCCTCTGTTTTACGTGCGAATCAAGGCAAAGTTTGTGCCTGTTGCCTGTGCAATCGAATCGATCCCACACAGGCTAAAGCTGCCGTGAAAGCAGCTCAGTCTTGTCAAGCCCAGCACGACTTTAGGAAGAGTACGTTTCAGTGAATCATCCACACCAACAAAATTGGTACCATAGCTACAATGCTTTTTGCTTAATTTTCTCTTTTGCCTCTGGACAGACTCTGATCGATTCCACCAAACATTGAAGACTATGATGATCCATCTTTCTTTTCTGTGGTGCTGCGCTTGTGTCCGGTGAAAGAATTCGCTCGTCAAGGGGGAAAATTTCCAAGAACACCAAACATATAAACGCGCAATAAATATAGAACAAGGGTAAAGCCTCCCGTTAAACATCCTGATTCACTCTCTCTCCGCTTACCTGGCGATGACGTGGCATCAGGCCTTCTTTTTGTTTTATCTCCAGCGCACTCCCCTCTCCCGTCCGTCGCCGCTGCGCACTCCCGCCCGCGGCTATCGCCCGCCCGCGGCTCCCGCCCGCCCGCTCGCCCTCCGCACTCCCACCCGCCCCCGCACATCCGCCCGCCCTAATTACTTCACAGCCCCAACATTTAGCCAAATTTCAATAAATTTTGGCGATTTTTTAACAAAAATCGTGATCCTTGAAATGACCTAAAAACACAATTTTTTTATCATTAATCAGGTATATCTTTTTAACAAAATATAATTACTAACTTGGTGTGAATATAGAAAACAAGATGCTCATGAAACATTCTCTATTATGATTGTTGAATTTACACCAAAGTCAAGACTTGGAAGTTGACAAAGTCGAAGTTCTAATAAGCAGGGTTATATTTGCAATTTTTTGGTCAAACAGTTTTACAAATAACCTAATTATGTGCATATTGCATATTATCATAGAGAGCATTGTGATAAAAATGGGATTTCTTGTTATGGTCAACTTGATTTGATTGGAGGAAAGTCATTATTTCCTCAGAAGCTTTCAACAAATATTTGACATTGGGTGATTCATATGATTCAGCAGGATTTCACATCAAATCAGAATATATACAAATTGTGGGAAGGAACAAGTCAACTAATGAGCCTCTTTATTAAAATAATTTTTTAACTATGTAAGATATCAATAATTTGCATAGGTAGTATTTGCTTTCAACTTATCAATTACATGAGAATGATGCATAGAGTGTATGTATTTAAAAGAACACAAATCCCAAGAAAGTATTTTTTTATTAGGAAAGTGATTGAGGTAAAGATTGTTTTACTATTGGGATTTAGACAACTTGGCAACTACAAAAGATGGTGGACTTTTCAAATAATAATTTATTAAGTCTTGATGCAACTTTTGGAACTAATCACTACAAGGTAAAATTTTCATTCATTTTTAAGTGAATAATATTTAATAATTTACAGTTCCCATTATACACCATGCTTACTTTTGATTATCATGGAAATGATATTCCAATTGCATGGATTTTAACTTTTAGTGAGAAAGGAGAACATATGAAGAATTAGATGATAACTCTTAAAAAATGAATTTTAGAACACATGTTAAATTGAAAACTATGTGCGATAATGATTGATGATGTTGAAGCAGAGATTAATGCTATAAGATAATTAATTTGATATGATATAATTTAAATGTTTTTTTTTATATAGAGCTACATTTGATTGTCAAATTCTATTATGTATTTGGCATGTAAGGAGGAATTGGCTCAAACATATTATTCATAAGGTGAAATCTTAAGATGGAAATATAAAAACGTCTCAGAGATATTATGTATCATTCAATTTATGCAGTTTTTCATAATGATAATATTATGAAAAACAAGCTGAGATCAAACAATTTATCGAATATTTTGAGGTGGATTTTCAAAATAAAATAGCCTTTATCAAATATTTTCAAGACAAATGGAAGAACAAAATTGATAAATGATTCAATATTGCTATATCAATAGTGATCAAGGCGCGCGCGCTGATTGAAATTTGGCTAAGTGTTGCTGTGGCCACGCGGAACTAATTAGGGCGCACGCTGGGCGCGGGCGGATGTGCGGGGACGGTGGGAGTGCGGGCGGGAGCCGTGAGGGCGAGCTGGCGGGCGGGAGTGCGCAGCGGCGACGGACGGGAGAGGAGATAAAACAAAAAGAAAGCCTGATGCCACGTCATTGCCAGGTAAGCAAAGAACAAGATTTAACGGGAGGGAAGGGTAAAGGTTTCTAAATTTTCTTCCAAGCTTAGCTTGCGAAAGATTCCCTCCCCTTTGTTATCAATCATTTATTGGCCTGGCAGTGGATATTCCGGCAGCTTTCCAAAGGGCAAGAAAAAGCCGGCGAGTGCCAGGCTGGCGGCTGATACTCTGACCGCCACCTGGCAGTCGCGAGCCCGGAATTTGTGAGCTACTAGACCGCGTACGAGCGATGGCAGAGTTTGGGCCATGGACGAATCGGCCCATCCTTACCGTACACCCCGCCGACACGCGTCACGGTTGTCCCCCACAACCGCAGCCGCGCATTTAGACAGCCGGCAGCGGTCATCACCGCGGACCGACGGAATATCCCGCGCGATTAGATTTGCGCATAAGTGGTGTTTAGTGAAAGAAGCGCGTGTCTGTGTAGTGTAGTGTAGGCTGTTTCGCAGTGGGGTCTCTTCTTTCTTTCTTCCATCGCTCTCCTTGAGAAACCCCCAAATCTTTGGGATCTCTTGGGCTCTTTCTCTCTTCCACAGAGATTTGTTCGTGGGCCTCGGAATTAAATTCTAGGAGCTCACTGGATGCGTGAAAAAACGATGATGTGTTCTCCTCCCTCCCTCCTGGTGTTAGAGAAGCAATGCTATGGCAGGGAATGGCAGCAGCTCAGGCAGAAATAGTCTCGCTCTGGAGGAGTTCATGAATAGCAATGCGCCGGGAAATCCAATGCTGATAAAAAGCAAATGCTGCTGCAGGGAACCGGCAGATGGATTCGTCCCGGCTATGGTGGTGGCGACACGATCGATCGGTGGCTAAGCTTGTAAGAGGTTTGTAGTGCCGGGCTGGATCGATCAATCACAAGGACAGCAACACGATGAGCATGGATTCTTACAAGAAGCAGCAGCAGATGAAGAGCTTGACGAGGCAGCTGTCGGAACACTCTGCTCTTGGCCTGGGAATGAGCAAGCTCGCGCTGGTTGTGTGTGCCGCTTGCGCTTGCAGCTTCTTCTACGTCGCCCTCCTCCTCCTCAGCAGCGCAAGCATGATGGCCTCGTGCATCCCGTCGTCCTCGCACGGATCCACCACATCCTCCAGAATCATGCCATACAACTTCGCGCTCCTGGGCAGCAGCAATGCCACCACCGCCGCATCCTCGCGATTCACTCTCAATCTGGATCAGGAAAAGCAGCGCTACAGCTCCACCTCTCCTCGCAAGTCCCTGCAGCAAGCCTCCGGCTCTAGAACTTCCGCCAGTCAAGCGAGTGGTAGTACTAGTAGCAGTACCAGTGCGGGTGATTCCGCGTTGGTTTCTTCGATTCCGGCCAAGGTGGTCCCCAAGATCGGCCCTCACGATGCTGCCCAAGTCGAGATTCCATCGACCACCATCGCCAAAACAGAGATCCACACCAGCACCAGCACCAGCACCGCCACCACCCTTTACAATATCGTGTTTGGCATCGCTGCATCGTCTCGCCTCTGGGACCGGCGCCGCGAGTACGTCAAGCTATGGTGGAAGTCCTCGCAGATGCGAGGATTCGTGTGGCTGGACAAGAAGGTGAGGCGGAAGTGGTCCAAGACGGACTATCCCCCCTTCCGGATCTCCTCCTCCACCGCGGCATTCAACTACACCAACAAGATGGGCGCTCGGGCCGCCATTCGAATCTCGCGCATCGTCTCCGAGACCTTCCGGATTGGCCTCCCGGACGTGCATTGGTTCGTCATGGGCGACGACGACACCATCTTCATCCCGGAGAACCTCGTCAAGCTCCTCTCCAAGTATGATCACACCAAGTACTACTACATTGGATCCAGCTCCGAGAGTCACACCCAGAACCTCCATTTCTCCTACAACATGGCCTACGGTGGTGGCGGATTCGCGATCAGCTATCCGCTGGCCAGAGCTCTGGAGCGAATGCAGGACGGATGCTTGCACAGGTATCCATATCTCTTCGGGAGCGACGATCGGATACAAGCGTGTATGGCTGAATTGGGGGTTCCTCTCGTCAAAGAGCCCGGTTTTCATCAGGTAAGTACCGTGTTCTTGGCGTGGGTGTGTCTTCCTCGCATGGCTTTTTCTTGGCATGTCTGAGTGCGTTTCTTGCGTGTGTCATGACGATGGTTGCTGTCAGAATTTTGCACTGGCGCTGTTTTAAGCATGGTTTGCTGGAGGACTTCTTTCTTGCAGCAAATGCCGACGTGCGGCATTTTGGTCGGGTCGGTTCGGATTCGCAATTCACGTCTTTTGGACGCGCATCTCTTTCTCCCTGGTGGTTGAGCGGCATGACGTGATGAATCCTCACACGTCTCGGCTGTTTCAAGAAAAAACTGCGTGTTTGGTTTGTCCTGATCATGCCTGATGCTTTCCAAGCAAAGAATTTCTCTCACTCGATCTTTCGAACTTTCGATTTTTTTGTCTTCCAGTTTGACATCTATGGCGACGCCTCCGGACTGCTCTCGGCACACCCAGTGAGCCCACTCATCTCGATCCATCACTTGGACGTGATCCACCCCGTCTTTCCAAACATGACGCAAGTCCAGGCGCTCAAGCACCTCTCGCGATCCATCAAAGTCGACGCGCCGGGGATCCTCCAGCAGTCGATCTGCTACGACAAGTGGAGGAAATGGTCCTTCTCGGTTTCGTGGGGCTACGCGGTCCAAGTCTATCGCGGGATCCTGCCACCCCGGGAGCTGGAACTCCCGGCTCGGACGTTCATAAGTTGGTATCGCAGGACCGAGGACAGTGGCTTCCCGTTTAGCACGCGGGAGATCTCCCGGAACCCGTGCGAGCAGCCCACCATCTTTTACATGGACAACGTAGGACACAAGAACTCGAGCAGGAGTTACAGCACGTACGCGCGGGAAACCAAGAGAAGGGGTGATTGCCGCTGGAAGATGGCGTCTCCTGGAGGGATCGATTCGATCATGGTCTACAGGGACCGCACGGAAGGGAACTGGCACACGGTAAGAACTCTTGACGATCACCAAGTTCTTCCAAGCTCTCAACTCGACTCTCTTGTTATGTTCCAGGCCCCTAGAAGGCATTGCTGTAGAGTCATAAACTCCGACAAGAGGAACGTGGAGATTGAAGTCGGGCAGTGTAGGACCGGAGAATTCATCGCGTGATTGATGACGACGAGTAAGATCACAGCTTTCGATTGGAGCTTGGTATATATGAGAGAGAAAGATACCGATTTCCGTATGTTTTCTTAGTATGATTCTTTTTCTTCTCTTCTTCTTTTTGGGTATACAGTACCATCATTTTTTGAGTGATGAGCTAAGCAGCAGGAGGAAAACAAAAAACAAATCATGTATATTGTTTAGCTTTTCTATGGCGATGTAATCTCTGTATGGAGTACTTCGCGTTATGAATGTGAATGTCAGGTGACCATCCATCGCAATTGTGTTGTTCTCTCAAAAAAAAAAAAAAAAAAAAAGGAAAAAACTGGCAGTGGCAGTGCTCTCTTTAAAAGCCTGGTGTTTGTGGACAGCAATTGCAATGGTGGAGATGGTACATCCATTTGAGTTTTCTAAAGCTCATTGGCTATGGCCAAGGAGATTCAGACAAGCAAAGGTCAGATAGATTAGAGCCATGGAGCTCAAGAAAGCTAAACACCCATGAAAAATTTAAGATAAAATGAATGTTGGATTGTTCTCCACTCCAAACAAGAACAGATCAGGCAAGAGGACAAACCAGTCCAAATGGCTAAGAATCCAAAGAGCCACCATTTGCGTGTGATAGAATTCGCGACCTTTCCCCAATCAATCCACCATCTGTGCTTTGCTTGATTCGCAAACCTCCTCCATGGGAGCAAGGCTGAGCAGATTGGAACAGCCCATGGAGTTTGATCCCAAGGGAATTGAGCTCATCACAGGCTGCTTCCACAAGGTGGTCACCAGGATGAGAGTTCCAAGCTCCAGCGATGGATCAAATGATCTTATAGAGCTTGTGGTGTACAAGGGTGTTCTTGGGAGGAGCGAGGTTCTTGTGGAGTGTGGCAAGGGCGATTTCAAGGATAGGATGACAGCACTGTGGTCTCCACACCCAAACATTGTGAGGCTTCTGGGATTTTGCACAAGCCCATTCTTGCATGCTCTTGTCATGCCACTGGAGAAGAGAGGCTGCCTCAAAGGCATGGTTTTGGATGGGAGTTTGGGATGGAAGCAAAGAGTGAAGATCATCAAGGGCCTGGCACTGGCACTAGATCATCTCCATGATGCCAGGAATGTCCTGGGATTCCAGGTCTTGCATCTGGGTGTGAGGCTGGAGAATGTGTGGGTGGCAGAGGATTACACTCCAAAGCTGGCTGGATTCCACTCTTGCAAGATCAGGAGGAGCAAGAAATCCATCTCTGGAACTGGATCGCAGGAGGATTTGGAGATTATATCCAAACAGGATTGTGAGGGTGTCACTGACAAGATGGATGTTCTGGGTTTTGGGTTTCTTGTGCTGGAGATCACATCTGGGAGGGAGCTCCAAAGCAATCCAGAGGAGATGATCCAGCTCGCTGACCAGAAATTGGCGATCGAGAGATGGATCGATCCGCGAATTCGAGGCGTCCCGGAGATGGAAGCGAGGAGGATGATCCAGATGTCAATGCTGTGCCTCCAGAGCAACCCAGAGGCGAGGCCAAGCATGGGAAAACTCGTCAGCCTTTTAGGGCTCTAGCCTCTGTTTTCAGGGCTACGTGGCAGATCCCAGCCGTTCAAATGAACGGGTCAGTTTAAACCCACATTATATTCCTTACGAATATCCGTTTTTTCTATTTAGCTTTACCTTTTTTACAAGCAAAAGAAAAACTGGAACTGGAAGAACAAAAAAAAAAAAAAAATTCGGCGGAGCTCACGCACGAACTCGCTGCTCCCATGGATGCAAATTGAGATCCCAGAAGGGCCTACTGTTCCATTTGGGGCAGGAAGAGATTTGATCGTCCTCCTCGGTCGATTCCGTGCCCGAGCTCGACGATCCGGAGCTGGAGGAAGAGGAGTCGCCGCCACTGCTGTGACCACCTCGATTGTCCTGGGCGGCGGCGAGCAAGTAGTGCTTGAGAGACGTGACGATCGTCTTGGACGCCACCGCCGCCGCCGCCGCCACGGCGGCGCGGGATCTAGAATCGTCCACGACCGACACTGGGGACGGCGGCGATGGCGGCGATTTCACACCGGCGATCTGCCGCCGCTTGTGTCGGTGCCGCTGATGCTCCTCGTCCGCCGCCTCCTCCTCCTGGCGGCGATCCTGGCGGCGATCCTGGCGCTCCTCTTGCGGATCGCCGCTGCCGACGCACGGGAAATTCGTCTTGGCCTTGACACCGCGCAGCGAGAATGCGGCCTTGTCGTAGGCCCTGGCGGCTTGCTCCGCGGTGTCGAACGTCCCCAGCCACACCCGCGTCTTCTTCCATGGATCCCTAATCTCCGCCGCGTAGCGCCCCCACGGCCGCTTCCGCACGCCCCGAAAGTGCTGCTCGGCGCCGCCGCCGCCGCCGCCCGGGGACGATGATCGATCGTTGCTGCCGGCACGAGGAGGTGCCATTGTCGATCGTCCGATGGAGATTTTCCGCCCCGAAATATTCACAAGAACGCGAACAGATCGATCAATCGACTCGAAATTTCGCCGGGAAACAAAGAAAGATCGCGAGAGAGTGGAGGAGGAGGAGCCAAGAGATCGATCGATCGGCTGCAAATTCCGCCGGGAAACAAAGAAAGATCGCGAGAGAGTGGAAGAGGAGGGAAGATTTCCTAGACTATATATCGGGAGAGAGATCCCTCGCCGCCTAGCCGCCGCCTCCGCCTAGAACAAGAGGAAAATAGGCCCTCGTTCTATCCAATCTACCCAGCCGCCATACACATTTAAACGATCTCTCGGAGCTCTAGAGTCGGCTATACGAGAGAGAAAGCCCTAAGAAGTATCACCCGGATTGATAGAGCGGGATATTCGCTGGGACGTACACGAGGCCGGCCGCCGCCTTGGCCGCCGTCTGGTGACTGATGAAAGTGACACGTGGATCCCACACCTTGCTTTGCGGCCCGCCGCCGCCGTCAGGCACGGGGATATTCCATCCAACGGGGTCGCGGAATCGGCCAACGCGGGAGGAATCCATCCCGTGAAGCTTTGCCTCCATGCACGGGATTGCAAATTGGGCCACTGGGATTTCGCCGCGTGGCCCACATGACTTGCGAGTGGTATTCCGCCACGTGTACCCGGGTTTGTTGCTGCGAACGGGATGGTGACGCGTGTGCCCTAGATGTGCGGATACAAATGCGTGGATAGTATTTTGCCCTCTTTGCTCGAGCTATGGCGTCGGCGCTTCAAGGAATTCTCAGCACGCCATCGGCGCGGCGGGTCTGCGAGCAATCGCTTGAGCAGGGCGCGGGCAATGCAGGTAATCGGCTGCAGTCTTGCCAGATTTCCGTGAGATCGTCACATCTCTCCTCGGCGGCATGCCTCTCCGGCAGATCGAAGCTCTTCCTGGCGGCGTCGACGCCATCGCTGACGCGAAATTCCCGTCCGGGGCTCCGGATCTTGGCGGCGGCAGGGAGCAAGAAGCTAGGGAATCGCAAGCTCCGCGTAGCCGTGATTGGGGGCGGGCCGGCCGGGGGATGCGCCGCCGAGACCCTGGCCAAGAACGGGATCGAGACCTTCCTCATCGAGCGCAAGATGGACAATGCTAAGCCGTGTGGAGGGGCGATTCCACTGTGCATGGTGGGGGAATTCGATCTTCCACTCGACATCATCGACAGGAAAGTGACCAAGATGAAGATGATCTCGCCCTCTAATGTGGCAGTGGACGTGGGGAAGACCCTCAACGAGAACGAATACATTGGGATGGTGAGAAGGGAGGTGCTGGATTCTTATCTCCGCGAGAGAGCCGCCTCTTTCGGGGCCAATCTCGTCAATGGCCTGTTCCTCCGGATGGAAATGCCCAGCGACGCCAACGCTCCCTACGTTCTCCACTACAATCTCTACAAGCCAGGAAGCTCTGTGGGAGTTCCCGCAACCTTGGAAGTCGACGCGGTGATTGGAGCCGACGGGGCGAACAGCCGTGTCGCCAAGGACATAGACGCTGGCGACTACGACTACGCCATCGCCTTCCAGGAGAGGATCAAGATCCCCGACGACAAGATGGTGTACTACGAGAACTTGGCCGAGATGTACGTGGGCGACGACGTTTCTCCGGATTTCTACGGCTGGGTCTTTCCAAAATGCGATCACGTCGCTGTGGGAACCGGGACCGTGATCAACAAGCCAGCCATCAAGAAGTATCAGGTTGCGACCAGGCACAGAGCTAGAGATAAGATTGCCGGGGGGAAGATCATCCGGGTGGAAGCTCACCCGATACCCGAGCACCCGAGGCCGAGGAGAGTCCGAGACCGAGTAGCGCTGGTGGGAGACGCGGCTGGCTACGTGACCAAGTGCTCGGGCGAGGGGATTTACTTCGCGGCAAAGTCTGGGAGGATGTGCGCCGAGGCTATCGTGGAGGGGTCCGAGAAGGGTGTCCGCATGATCAACGAGGCCGATCTGAGGAGCTACCTCCAGAAGTGGGACACCAAGTACTGGCCGACTTACAAGGTCCTCGACATCCTCCAGAAGGTTTTCTACCGATCCAATCCCGCTCGCGAGGCGTTTGTAGAGCTCTGTGCCGACGAGTACGTCCAGAAGATGACCTTCGACAGCTATCTCTACAAGACGGTGGTGCCCGGCAACCCACTGGATGATATCAAGCTTGCGGTGAACACGATCGGGAGCTTGATCCGGGCGAATGCGCTGCGAAAAGAAGCCCGGAAGGCGGTGCTTACGTAGAACCAAAGAGCTGTATATGATATAATGAGAACTTTTTCTCGAGTACATGTGTTTTTTATATTATCCTTGGCCAATTAAGCCTTCTCTCTAAAGGTGGTAGGGTGTAAAGGTGGTAAAGGTGGTAGGGATTTTGATTGAAAAGTGAATCAGATGTTTGAAATTGCAGAATTCCTCTTCTTCAAAGTCGCAAAGGCATTTTATCGTCCCTTGCCTTACAACTTAAGCTCTTCGTAACAATTTGCAACGCTACCCTTTACAGCAAACCGTGTTTTTTGGCCAGCTTTTGAATGGAGTTCCAGGCCGCAGGGGTCACCACAATAGGAAAGCAGCGGCGGTAGAGGCCGGTGATGTGCTCAGGGAGAGGCTCAATACGGGTGCAGCACTCGGCCTCGAGACGCTCCCGCCACGAGTCTTGGAAATCTCGAACAAACGTGATCACCAAGGCCTGTTCCCAAGAACCATTTGGAAGCCGATTGGAAGAGAATTCGGAAAGAGAGTACCTGTCGGACGCCAGGTTTGTCGCACTCCCCAATCTGCTTCACGTAGGAGTCGCTGCTCTCGGGAAAGTCGTACATGTAGACCACTTCCGCCTGGTGGGAAACCACGTAAGTCAAGAGGAGAAGAGAAGAAAGGGAAAGGAAAAGGAAGGAAGAGCGAGCTTACACTTTCCACGGGTAAATCCTGTGGCCAAGCACCCGTTGTGACCAAAATATTGACGTCGTAGCTCACAAATTGGTCAATAGCGTCTGCTCGCTCGTCGGGAGGCATGCCAGCGAGAACGAGAGCGCTCAAGTTCTCTCGACGCAATCGCGTGGCCAGAAATTTGCACTGGTGGAGAATCAGCTCCCATTTCAAATGGCAGAACAAAGAACCCAAAGACTTACCGCCGATTCAGTGTTGCCGGGATCCGAAGACCGAGGCAGATGGCTCCCAGCAGCTCCGGCTTTGTAGCCTCGCCAAAGGCGCTCACGGCAAACTGCTTGATGCCCTCTTCCGCTAGTCGGCCCATTTCACTCCCTCCTCCAAAACAACCCTAAAAGAGTGTGTATATAGATGCAATTAGGGCGCACGTGGCAACAGGATGGTTTTAGGGCACACGTGGCAGAAGTTGTTAGTTTTAGGGCACACGTGGCAGTAAGTGAAAATGATGCTCATTTAAAAGATTAAAGGTTTGGAAGCTAATAGAACGACGGAATATTATTTTTGAAACGCTAACGGAATGTTCCATGGTGCATTCTAGGGCGGCGGCAAAGCAGCGTTGGATGAGAGCCGAGTCTCGGAGCCCGCCCTCTTCCTCCTCCTCTCCACTGCCGCCGCCGCCACGATCGCCGCCAAGCGTTTGATTGATGAGGAGCCATGGGGGAGCCGCAGCAGGGGCGCTAGCATCGCGTGTGATCAGTAGTGGTAGCAGCTAGTCATGGATCATGGCGAGAGCAAGAAGAGCAAAGGGGGCGCTGGCGGTGGCGGGGTTGGAGGTGGCAGCAGCAGCCATAGCAGCAAGAACGAATCCTCGTCGTGCCACTTCCGGGGCGTTCGCAAGCGGCCATGGGGTAAGTTCGCGGCGGAGATTAGGGATCCATGGAAGAAGCGCCGGATCTGGCTGGGCACCTTCGACACCGCCGAGGAGGCCGCCGAGGCCTACGACAACGCCAACCGATCCATGAGGGGCGCCAATGCCGTCACCAATTTCGCCACTCCCGCCACCGCCAGCGACGACGATTCCAAGCCGCCCAAGGCCAAGTCCTCCAAATCGTCCGCCAGTGGCGGCGGCGGGGGTGGCGGCGGCGGAGGAGGTAATGGTGGTGGCGGCGGTTCTTCGAAGAAAAGCAAGAGGACTGCCGCGGTGGCGGCGGCGGCGGCGGCGGAGGCCACGACCAAGCAGTGAGATCTCTCGGATAATTTTTTTCTTTGTTTCCTACTTCTTGGATCGAGCGATGGGAGGATTTGACACACAGTTTCTGGGGATCGCGTGGTTTTTAGCGGAGTGAAGTGTGTGTCCGAGGTGGTGCTCTCCGGTCTAACGCCACCGCCGTGCAAATCTGTCCAGAGAGATGAGATGACGAACTTACCTCTTGTTTTATTGTTGTCAAATTATATATACACTATTCTCAAATTCTTTGATAGAACTCCGATGTTTGAGATGTCTGGAAAAAAGATTTAGAACTTTAGAACATCATATTACACTAGAAATTGCCCAGCAAATGCTAGGCTGTTGACAGGTTTCCTCTCTTGGCAACTAAATTCCAAAACTTGCCACCCCTTTGAGTTTTCCTCACTCCATGTAGTTGACTAGTGCTTTCTCAAAATTTCAAAGCATAACTTGTGTTCTTGGATGTGTCAAGTTGGAAAGCTGATAGCTCATAACATCTCTTGGTTAGGAATGCCAGGAAATGGTTAGAAATTCGTGGATGGTTTCGTAAATAATAATTATCCATTAGTATATACCTTTGAGATGTAACTCCTTTGATCCATTACGTGTATAGCCAGAATAAAGCCTTAGTAGAGAGAGTGAAACATAACACTTAGAAAGTTACTGTTCATTGTTCAAACAGTATACAAACTTTGTGGTAAAACTTATTTGCAAGCATAAACAGTTTTAGATGTGCTGCTGGAGAGTCTTTTTTATATATAGATTATGAATAGTCTACCAATCAGGATATCTATATAATATTCTGCTCTTAATCTTTTTAAGCAAAAATATTATAAAATTCAGAGGATATGCCGAATCCATTTCTTGGAATGTTCTAGAAGTCTTGAGATCTCTCTGACAATTTTTTTTCTTCTTGTTGGATCGAGTGATGGGAAGGATTTGACACAGTTTCTCGGGATTGCATGGTTTTTAGCGGGTGATTGGTCTGGTCTATCGCCACTGCCGTACAAATCTGTCCAGATAGATGGAGAAAAAAAAGGAGATGAGATGACGAACTTAACCTCTTGTTGTCAAATTATATATATACCCTATTCTCAAATTCTTTGATGGAGCTCTGTCTGATGTTTGAGATGCCTGATTATAGTTTGAAAGAAATTATTGTATTCATCAGGTAAAGGTAGAGATAACAAAAAAGAAAACATTGTCCACCATGATTATTAAAGGGACCAAATGAGTGCACTTAACAGTAAAAATAAGGGTCTAAGGATATGCTGAATCTGTTCGTGGAATATCCTAGAAGTCCATTTCCTAGAGATCACTTGACTCTACGCTGCTGCCTCAGTATCGTCCTTCTGTACGGTATCAGAAACCGCTCCAGTCCTGATTTCCAAAACAAAGATTCATAGTTTTTTTGGTTCTATCTTCAGGATGAAAAAAAAATCATTCTTACCCAGAGTGCACACGCTTCGATAGAACTCCCGCACAAATCCACTCGGATTGTGTGGCCCTAGCCTCTCTCGCGGCATCCTTCGCAAACACTCCAAAAGCTCCAAGTCGGCCTTGTAGAGATCTTCCTGGCTATGGCTGTCGTAGCCAACGTCGTGCTTGAAGCAGCAGTAATCCAGCCAGTCCACCGGAGGTACGTCCCAAACCAGTGATCCTTTTTGTCGACCGCTCGACCAGTTTGGTCCGCAGTAGTTCCCATACTTTGGAAAGATCTGCGAGAGAATAGCTCGGGTTCCAGTGTGCCATGGAACTGTGGCCGAGTAAGGCGAGAATGGCGGCATCACGAGGCAGCCACTGTCCGGGATTTCCTGGCCTGAGGAGCTCGCTGCTAGAGAACTTATGCTCGAGTTTTCACTGTCAGAGATTCGTAGAGAGTTTTCAGATGGAGCTTGCCTGACTTTGGAGGTGCTGTTCTTGCCTAGCTGCTGGAGATAACTTATGCTCGAGTTTTCACTGTCAGCGATTCCTAGAGAGTTTTCAGATGAAGCTTGCCTGACTTTGGAGGTGTTGTTCTTGCCTAGCTGCTGGAGCTGCTGGAGAGTGTTTTGGATCGAGTCCTTCCATATCCATAGCCGAAATCCTGCCGTGGCCGAGAGCATGTGGAGACTGTCGAACTTTGAAGCGAGAATTTGGAGAGTTTCGTTGGGAGACTTGACAATGGAGCTGCCGTGATTTCGATCTTCGTCCCCGGCCATTTGCCTCTTCCCTGACTGAGCTCACTCATGAGTCTAGAATTCTCGAGCACCAGTGCCGTGCTTTTGGATGAGACAGTGAAAGGACGAAACGTAGCCAGGTGGAGATCATCGCTCTTAAGCTTAAGAAATAAATCCTTAAGCTTCAAAGATCGAAATCACGGCGCCACCACCGTCATGACGAAACTCTGCCAAAAAAAACAAAGCACAAACAGTTACACGAAAGCATGAAAAATATAAAACAAAATAACGCGTTGAAAAACAAAAGCCGAGTACCTGATATACAAACTTTCTTGACTATTCACATACCTCCCCAAGTAGATGGACTACTGATCCGTCAAACAAACCGCTATGAAGACCCGGTCAGTAGCTTGCAGCTTCGTCCTTGTTTGTCACAACGATCTTTCCAGTGGCATGGCTTTCGATGCTCTTCGCCCAAGCATCCTCGGCCTTGTCCAGCGGGAACTCCGAGTCGATCAACGACTTCACCTTCTTCTCGTTCACGAGCTCGGCCAGCTCTCCCAGATCTTTCGCGTTTGCTGACATCACGAAGATGGTCATCTTTTGCTTGGACATTGTCAGGAACTTGAAGGCGCTGGTGAGCATCACTCCGAAGCTTGGGGTTAGATCGATGACTTTGCCTTTGGAAGAAAGCACGGGCTGGAAAGTGGACCATGGCATCGTAGTTGCGCACTGAAGAACAACGTCATATTTCTTCCCCGATGGACTCTTCAACGCAGCACCCTCTGGTGTCTTGTAGTCCAAAACTTCGTCCGCTCCCAAGCTCCTGACGAGATCGACGTTTCGAGCACCACAGGTTGCAGTGACGTGAGCGCCGGCAAGCTTTGCTAGCTGATAAGAAGAAACCATTAGTGAAAGATCAAAGAAAGAAAAAGAATAACTCACTTGAACAGCATAAGTACCCACGCCACCAGAGGCAGCAGTGATGAGAACGTTTCCTTTGTAAGATCCATCGTACTTCAATCCACCGGAGTCTCGAAGGCTTTGATATGCAGTGAGTCCAGCCACTGGCAAAGCCGCAGCCTCGACAGCCGAAACTCCTGATGGCCTCTTGGCCGTGTACTTTATTCCAGCTACAGCATACTGTGCAAATCCTCCACCGCGCTATGAAAACCACCAAAGTTTTAAGTGTCACAAACCTCTCAAGCCAGAGAGGAAAAAAAAAAGTGAAAATCACCTTAAGATCGAGCCAAGAGATAACTTTGTCTCCCTGTGAGAATCCAGTGACACCAGGACCAACGCTCACAACTTCTCCACTCACATCAGTGCCTGTGGAGATCAAGAAGACAAAAAAGAAAAAAAAAGCCAGGAGAAAAAAAGAATCTCAATTCCAGCTCCAAAGAAAAAACGCCTGGATACTTACAAGGTATGTATGGAAATTTGATAGAATAGATGACTTTGAGCATTCCCTTCTGGAGCTTCCAATCCACGGGATTAATCGCTGCAGCTTCGATCTTGACCAGAATTTCGTCCTTCTTGGGCGTCGGGACTGGGATCTCCACATGCTGCAACATTTCCAGGGCTCGATCATCCAAGAATTTTGGGGCATTTAGCTTGATCATACCTTGAGACCAGTGGCGCCTTCGCCGTACTTGGAGTACTGCAAAGCCGCCATCATCTTCTTGCTCGCTCCCTCTGCCATCGCCACAAAATCCCTCTCGTCAGTGACACTCCTGTTTAAAACCTACAATACAATAGCTTTTATAATGACACGTGTCGGCAAATCGGTTGTATCGTGGAAACGAGCTATAGAGACTTCTTAGCGTATAAACTTGACTCAGTCTTATATCAATTATAGTAATATTACTCATTTTTTTATATATACATATTAACCTACAATAAACTTATAATATAGTGATTTAAATTCATTTCCTTTTTGGAAATCTGGATGTTTTATAGCCTATTGTTTCTAAGTCCTTTTAGAGAAAGTCACCAAATGCCAGCTTTCAGGAGGCTCTTTCTCACAGGTACACCGATGCTCCCTTATTATTAACATTGGTGAGTATTTGTGTAATCATGTAATTTGTAAATCAAGCTCTATGATCACATTTTTATCACCACGGAATATTTGAATCGGTCGGTCTTCATGTTTTTTGGGGGGCAGACCTTGTAAATAGTATATAAATGAATGAATGAATGGATTTTCCATTCCACAAGCGATCTTATGACTGGGCGCCAAAAGACCAAAAGAAAAGTGAAAAGCTCAAAACCTAAACCCTAACCCCTAAACGCCAGATTCTTTGAATAAGACGAGATATGGTGTATATTCTGCCACGTGGCTTACCAAGTGTTAATGTGAGGCTGTGTGAGTAGCTGCTTTATATCCGCCGGGTCCCAGAGCCCTAATTTCATGGCGCTGGGGCGATGCTTTCGTGGTGCTCGAGTGCTGGGCTCCGAGCTCTCATCCGGTTAGTTCTTCTTCTTCTTCCATCGCATTCGCGGCGGCGATAATCTGGACGAACAGCGGAGAAAAGAATGCGTCTACAGTCCGGGCAGGGTTTCTAGTCCAGATTAGTAGCGGGATTTCGTTGACTCTTAGGTGAGGAGGGGGGACGATTGATCGATTGAGCGATTAGCAGCGATAGAAATGTCGAGGGGATTGCTCAAGGCACAATCCATCGATGCGATGCAGGTAGCGGTGAAGAAGGCGTCCCAGAGCCTGGCCGATTGCTCCTCGATCGCGGCGCTGCCGGCGCTGATCTGCTCGGAGCAGCACAAGCTCATAGAGGCGACGTGGCCGAAGAATCGGGCCTCGAGCCTCCAGCAAGCGCTGTGGCCGCCGATCGAGGATTTGAAGGAGGAATTGATGATAGGAGAGGACAGTGAGAAGGTAGCAGGGAAAAGGAGGGAGGAAGAGGGGGGGAAGGTTTTTTTTCTTTGGTGGCAGGAGCTCTTTAGACTCAAGAAGGTGAAGGTTAAGAATCCATCTTTGAGACGGTTGCTCAGTGGTGCGTTTGCAGGAGCAGTGTCTCGAACTGCTGTGGCACCACTTGAGACGATCCGGACGCATTTGATGGTTGGAAATGCTGGGAACTCCGTCGGTGCTGTGTTCGTCCATATCATGCAGCACGAAGGCTGGCAAGGATTGTTTCGAGGCAACGGGATCAATGTCATCCGCGTCACTCCTAGCAAAGCTATCGAGGTAGGCTTCTTCTCTTCAGTTTTTCCTTCGAGTCCTTCTTGTGTAGAGTTAGATGGAGAGTTCTTGAGAGATCATTGTTTGATTGAGCTAGATGGATAGTCTGATTGTGAGTGAGTGAACTTTAGCTTCAGTGTAGAGTTGGGACTGAGATAAACTAGAAAAGCTATCGAGGTTCAGTTTTTTCTTTTAGTCCTTCTCATGAAGAGCTAGATGGAGAGTTTTTCTATTGTTTTCCGATCGAGCTGGATGGATAGTTTGACTGTGAGTGAACTTTAGCTCGTTGGTTTGCTTTAGAGTTGAAACTGAGATAAGGTAGAGTTAGTTCGAGGATTGTGACTGAAACTTAGATAACATTTTCTTGCGACTTTGAAGGCTCACTGGTTTGGTTTTCCTTCGCAGTTGTTTGCTTACGACACTGTGAAGAAGGTCTTGCAACCGAAAGAAGGAGAAGCCCCGAGGATCTCCTTTCCACTTCCAGTTCCCACAATCGCTGGTGCTGCCGCCGGAGTGTGCTCCACAGTCCTAACTTACCCCCTGGAGCTCTTGAAAACGCGACTCACAGTCCAGGTACCAGCACAGTTCTCTTCTCATCTTGTCGATGGAATGGATTAAAAGAGCTCGCCAATCCTTCGCAGAGGGGCGTCTACGACAATCTCTTGCACGCCTTCCTGAAGATCGTCCAGGACGAAGGGCCGCTGGAGCTCTACCGCGGCCTGGTTCCCAGCGTCATTGGCATCATCCCTTACTGCGGGATAAACTACCTGGCCTACGAATCTCTCAAGAAAGGCTACCGGAGGTTGGCAAAGGAGGATCGAGTGGGGCATCTGGCAACGCTCTTGATCGGCTCCGCCGCCGGAGTGATCTCGAGCAGCGCTACGTATCCCCTGGAGGTGGCGAGGAAGCAAATGCAAGTGGGAGCTCTAAATGGGCGACAGGTCTATCGCCATCTCTTCCATGCCTTGAGCGGGATCGTGGAGAAGCAAGGCGTCGCCGGACTCTACCGTGGAATCGGTGCGAGCTGCATCAAGCTCGTTCCCGCCGCCGGGATTTCTTTCATGTGCTACGAGGCGTGTAAGCAGATCCTACTGGACGAGGAAGAAGCTACTAGCAAAAATGGCTAAGAAAACTTTGCGAAAGAATAACATCAACTTTTGGAAGTTAATAAGATTTTAGGGTTCTTCATTTTTAACCGGTTTTAGGGTTCTTATGTTAAAGGTAACCTGTTTTAGGGCTCTTGAGTTTTAATTAACCAAGATGTTTAGGCTGTCGGAATATGCTGGTTGCCATGTGGATATCTGACATGGCCTTCAACGGTCACTAGGCGTTTTTGAGAGGGGCAGTGTTTTTTCTCTCTGGGTGTGCTTCTTTAGGGTTTTGCCGAGCGCGTGGGAGGATCTTCTAGGTATGGGAGGGGGCGCCTGGTAGATTTGTAGAGATTCCGAGAGAGGATCCAGCGGCCGATCGATCGTATAGATTTCGATGGCGTTTCAAGCAAGAAGCTCGCCGGTCAAGCACAAGATCAAGAGGAATGCTGAGAATGTGCCCCCAAACACGACGCCCGGGCGGGGAGGGAGTAATCTCTGCGGTGATTCTCCCCTGCATTGCAAATCCGGCGTCAAGGCAGCAGTCAAGGGGAATTTCAGCGCCGGGACGACGCCATTGCATTCCAGCCCCGGGCTTCCGCCGCGGCCCCCTTCGTCCGCGAGCAAAATTCCAAAGCGGAAGCTACTGTGGGAGCAGCAGAATTCCGAGCAACCGGCGGACAGCGAGAAATCCAGCGACACTGGAGTCTCGGTAAGCTGGTCAGTGTAAGAAATTCCAGAGGTTTTTACATCGCCTCTTTTTGTTGCGTTATGCCAGGTTCTCGTTAGAGTGAGGCCATTCAACAAGAAGGAGCTGCTGGAGCAATCTAGCGCTATTATCAGCAAGGCATCCACGAACTCTCTCTCGATTTGCGACCAGCATTACACTTTCGATGCTGTTGCTGATGAGGATTCTACTCAGGTATATGTGAATGGATGATTTTAGTTTTATTTGCTAAAGCTTTGATCTCCGTTTGCAGGAGGAGATGTTTAAGCTGGTTGGATTGCCAATGGTGGAAAATTGTTTGGCTGGATTTAACAGTTCGATTTTTGCTTATGGACAGGTATTTACCTCGCATGCATGTGACATTGTATTGAAACATCTTCTTCCTTGCAGACAGGGAGTGGAAAAACATACACGATGTGGGGTGTTGTCCATGATCCCACAAGTGGAAAGCCTCCTAGCGCCGAGAGGGGAGTGACGCCACGGGTGTTTGAGACATTGTTTTCGCGAATAAAAGAGGTATGGTTTCTTTCTCGCGGACTTCTTATTTTTTATCTGACAGGACTCTCTCTTTCACAGGAGGAGACAAAAAATGCAGAGAAGCAGCTGTTTTTTCAGTGCCGCTGCTCCTTTCTCGAGGTAAAATTTCATCTACAACGAATGCATGTCTCCTAACATCTTGTTGCAGATTTACAACGAACAAATTGCTGACCTCTTGGAGCCTAGGCACAAAAACCTTCAGGTAACACGACTTTGAATTTGCCACGAAGTTTATTTGTGCCATACAGGTTCGGGAAGATGTAAAAACTGGCGTCTATGTTGACAACCTTACCGAGGAATACGTGTCGAACATGGATGATGTCTCCCGGCTTCTTCTTAAAGGGCTAGGAAACCGTAGAATAGGTGCAACTTCTCTGAACACGGAAAGCTCTCGGTCACACACCGTATTCACTTGTGTGCTAGAATGCCGGTACAAGGTGAGTGCATAGTAAAGATTTCTCACTAATAATCATGGTTTGGAGCAGACGTTGGCGGACGGTATGAGCAGCGTTCGAAGAAGCCGCATTAATTTGGTGGATCTTGCTGGATCGGAGAGACAAAAACAAAGTGGTGCTGCAGGTGAACGTTTGAAAGAAGCTGGCAACATAAACAGATCTCTCTCACAGCTTGGGTATGTAGTTTTAAGTCGCTGGTGCATAAACTGACATTTTGTACAGAAACGTGATCAACATACTGGCAGAAATTGCTCAATCAGGAAAGCAACGCCATGTACCATATCGGGACTCCCGGCTTACATTTCTCTTGCAAGAGTCCCTTGGTGGCAATGCCAAACTGGCAATGATATGTGCAGTATCCCCAGCCGACAGGTAAATTTCCTGTATGAATCGTTCTTTGTGGATGATCTTTTCTTCCGTGATGCAGCTGCAAAAGCGAGTCAACTAGTACCTTGAGATTTGCTCAACGAGCGAAGGCTATACAGAACAAGGCGGTTGTCAACGAGGAAACTACCTCCGACTCTAACTTGCTGAGGGAGCAAATACGTCAACTTAAGGTAATGATACTTAATCCTAGCTGACTTAGCTTCCGAACGTTTTGCCTCTGGCTGCCACAGGATGAGTTAAAGCGCATGAAATCCAAGGAAAAGCAACAAGGAGTTGACGGTCCTTATTCCAGCGCATGCAACGCCCGTAGGAGCTACAACCTCTTGAGACTAAGTCTAGCGCTTCCAATGACGGTGCCAGCAACGGTGGATTCGGATTCGGATGAAGAAATGGAGATTGACGAGAATGCTGTCGAGGGCAGAGAAAATTCTGTCGAGAGCATCAAAGAAAACACTGTCAACGACAGCAGAGAAAACGATCACAACGCGACTCCCGAAAAGCATGACGAGCAGATGCCAGAGTACTTTGCATTGGCGCAACAGAGAGATCCGGACAAGGCGGATGACAATCAAGCACGACGTCGTGAAGTCGAGGAGCTGCAGGATGCATTGGAAGTAGCAATGACAGGTCATGCCCGGCTGCTGGAGCAGTATGCAGAGCTCCAAGAGAAGCATGTAGCGCTCGTAGCAAAGCAACGGAGGATCCGCGAGGGAGTAACGGACGTGAGGCAGATGGCCATGCGAGCAGGGGCAAGCTCGTCACAGCTGAAGTGGCTCGAGTCGCAGGCAGCTCAGATCGTCGCGTTGAATCTCGAGCGTGAGCAGGAGCGAGAGGCCGCGAACGAGGAGATTGAGTTCCTCCAGTCGCAGCTGCGTGACACCGCCGAGGCCGTACAAGCTGCTGGGGAACTGCTTGTCCGTTTGAAAGAAGCGGAGGAGGCTGCCGCCATCGCGAACGTAAGCCTGAAAGCTCTTTCGATTGTTTGCCAGCTGACAAACCTTTTTTGTTGTTTGGTTTAGGACGCTGCGGCACTGGCGGAGCAAGACGCAGATAGAATGTACAGGGAGATGGAGAAACTCAAGCGGCGACACGCCACGGAGATGGCAACTTTGCAGCAGAGGCTTTTGGAGTCCCGGCTACAGAGAGCTGCGCCCTGTCCGATGTGCGTCATGGCAGAGAGAGTGAAGTTCCAGTTCACGGACGTGGATCCGGACACGGCAGCCGCAGCCATGGAGGCCGAGCAAGACGCTGCCGCCCTCGAGCAAGAGCTTGCACAATACAAGAACCACACTCCAATGGAGGCCATCGATGAGGACGAGGACGAGGACGAGGACGAGGACGAGGAGCTCGCCGCCGAGAGCGGTGGCTGTGACCAACAAGGACAGGGAGAGGAGCTTTACGCTGAGGATTCGTGGAGAGAAGAAGATCATCGTGACGATGCTGCGCTCGAGCAAGAAGAAGAGCGATACGAAGAGAGCAGTACTCCAGGTGAGCACAAGGAAGGTGAGAAGATCGCTGCTCGGAACGATCCGTGTGAGCAGGGAGAGGAGGAGGATTCGTCGAGAGATTATTATGAGCATCATCGGCAAGATGATGGTTTCGAGGACGAGATCCACGACGATTTGTACGATGGGAGCGAGGATAGATGCAACTTCTGATCTTGTTCTTGGGTATAAATTCTTGTTGGCTCGAAATAAAACAATCTAAACCATTGGTTAAGTTTTTCGTAGTTTGAAGCATATTCTCTAGCCGTTATAGGATATTCTCTTCGCAGTAATGTTTTAAACCTAAACTTAATCGCGTTGGGAGAATATTATTTTTTCGTTAAAGGATATTCGTTTTTGTAAAAGCTTCGCTTATATCTAGGGCTCTTCAATAGCAGTAAGTGTTCGCCATGAGCAGATAGGCGGCGGGCTTGCTCTCGTCGATCTTGAGCAGCTCCTGGAACGCCTTCTCCGCCGCTGCCACATTCCTCCACCGCCGACACGATCCCAGCACCGCCATCCAGCACGCCCCATCCGCCGCCACGGGCATCCCCGCCACCACCTCCACGGCCTCTCCGCCTCGCCCCGCCCTCGCCAGCGCGTCCGCCACACAGGCGTAGTGCCGCGCGCTGGGCGAGATCCCATGCCTCTCCGGCATGGCCGCCAGGATTCTCCTCGCCAGATCGGGCATTCCGCCGCGGCTGCACGCCGCCAGGATCGCCAGCAGCGTGATCGCGTCGGGATCGGTGGCTTCTCTGCGCATCTGGGCGAAGAGATCGAGCACCCGATCGCAGTGGCCGTGGATCGAGTAGCCCGCCAGAAGGGCGTTCCAGCAGGCCCTGGCGGAGGGCGATGGCGAGGAATCGAAGATGTGCTGCGCGGCGGGCATGGATCCACCAGACTTGGCGTAGAGGTCGATCGCGCTGCTGGCCAGGAGTTGATTTGTCTCGAGCCCCCAGCGGCAGGCAAGGGCGTGGATCCGGCGCTTACAGCATTTGCCCAGAGAGGGCATTTGGATCGTCCCATTTTCTAGCGAGAGATCGAGGCTGGTCGTGGCCGCGAGCGTGGAGACCAGGATTTGGGCGTCCGGGAGAAGCTCTCGATCTCGGATAGAATCGAGGAGATCCATTCCCATCTCCGGCTCGCCATTCTCAACGCATGCCACCACCATCGCGTTCCAGGAGACGAGGTTGTGGAGAGGCATGGAATCGAAGACTCTCCGAGCGTCCAAGAGGGAGCCACAGTTGGAGTAGAGCTCGATCAGCGTGTTCTCGATGAAGATATCACTACTTCCTCGAGGTAAGCGATGGTCGATCCAGAGTGCTCTCTTGAGAGATTTTAGCTTCGGTCCTCTTCCTCCTCGTCCCAAGTTTACGTCAAGTTCTTCGTTCTCGATGTTCTTGCGTAGCTCTTCGTCAACTTCTTCGTGTTCTTCCAGCCTTTTCTTTCCATGCTCTTCCTCTTTGCCTGCGATCTCCGCACAGGCTTTCAGTGCCGCGAGATAAGTTCTAGAGTTTGGTGTTACTCCTCTATCTTTGATTTCCTCCATCGCCAAAAACACTTCCATAGCTAGCTCGCTCTCTCCACACTCAACGTATCCCAAGAGAAGAGCGTTCCACGAAACAGTGCTGTGGTGAGCCATTCTATCAAACACCTTGCGAGCATCCACGGAGCTTCCACACTTTCCATACAGATCGACCAGCGTGTTGGCCACAAAAATCTGGGATTCGACTAAACCAGCTGCTGCTGCCTGCGAGTGAAGAGCCATCGTCTTCTCCAGGCAAGTTGTAAGTCCATCTCTTTTTCTTTCACTGTTCTCTTCTTCTTCTTTGCTGATAGTACTCTCTTCTGGAGCGCAGGCTATAAGTGCTGCTACAAACGTTCTCGGGTCGGGTCTCAAGCCCGAAGTTTCCATCCGCGAGAACAACTCCAGCGCCAACACGCAAAATCCATTCTCGACGTATCCCAGCAGCAGGGAATTCCACGACACGACGTCGTGGAACTTCATCCTGTCAAAAACCATCCGGGCATCCAGCAAACATCCACACTTCGAGTACATATCGATCAAAGAATTCTCCACAAACAAGCTCTCCGGTAGGCCTGCCGATTGTTTTCTAGAATGGATCACCATTCCCTGTTCCAGGCTCTTGATCTTGACGAGACAACGATCCAGCTCCTGCCATTCTTCTCTCTCGGCCAAGCCCGAGCAAGCCATGACAGCAGCTGTGAAAGTTCCAGAGTTTGGAGCCCTCGTTTGAGAGAAGATCTCGAGAGCGAGCGAGCACTGCTCGTTCTCGACGCATCCCAGGATCAAAGCGTTCCAGGAGACGATCGTTGGATTGCTGATGCTCTGGAAGACTTGCCAAGCTTCCGCCATGCTGCCGCACTTGGCGTACATATGAACAAGCGAGGTTGCGATATAGACGTCGGTATGGAGCTCTCTCTCGATCGCTTCCAAGTGGAGTCTTTTACCTCTTTCCAGGTCTCCCGAGAAGCTACACGACTTGAGCGCTCCAAGCAAAACATTCTTTTCGTCTTCTCTTTGGGAGGTTCTTCTCAGTGAGAAGGATTTGTGGCGGTGTAAGAAGCAGAAGAAACCAAGCTTAACATTTTGGCGAGAGGGGATCATGTGGCATTGCTCCTTTTGACCTAACAATAGATTTACCATTGTCTAGATCGATAATGGACATTTTTATTGCGTGTCACTTCGACAATGTCCAAAGTAGCTTTTGTACATCAATCACATCGAACGCAGTAAAAAGGGCACCATGCGTTCCCGTCAAAACTGATGCTATCAACCGAGAAGTAACGAAGGTCAATAGTGCATGCACGCTCACCGGAAAGATATATACATGAGAAAGGCGGCGCCTCCAGACCGTCGAAGTCCAACTTGAATTGAGCTCCTGCTGCTGCCACTGGCTTCTCGGGACTCCAGTTCTGCTTCCAAAGACGCCAAGCGTGTGCCACGAATTCGAGAAGGATATCGCGGATGGTGTTCTCTGAGGATTAAAAAGAAATCAAAACACAAGACAATAGGAAAGAAAGCTTACCAGTCAAGAAGTCTTCAAGTGATACGTGAGTGGTTATTGAAGCATCTGTAGGAACCACACGCCGCACGAGGAAATCTAGCATCAGCAGAAGCGTGTCCACGTTGGCTTCTTCAAATAGCGGCTGAGCTCGTCCAGAAACGAATGCCTCTGAAATAGCAGTTACGAACGTAGAAACACTGAGAGCGTGTGTGTCCATAACTATGTTGAGCCCAGAGAGAAGAGAGTCCCCGTGAATGAGCCCGTTGCTTCTGAAACCACCTAGTATCGCCTGGTTGAATGACCAAAGCTGGGAACGCCTCAAGCACAAGTAAGGATCGAGGACGTCGAAAATTCGAATCGCCTTGGCGTAAGCGTGACCATACTGCAGCATCCTGTTGTACATTGCTGTTTCTTCGTCGTTTAAGCGCAATGGCATCTTGTCCAGCTGAATAAACAAAGGTTATAAAGCTAGAAAGAAAAGATTAATGCAGCACAGCCTACGTACCCCCCTGTGTCTTCCATACTCAATCCCAGCCTGAATGGCTGCGATCAACACCGAGGCATCAGGTCCTTCGAGGCAGGCATTCAAGCCTTCTCGGTCCAAGGAATTGCCATCCACTGATGTCCATAGAAACGTTGGCAACTGCATTACCTGGGAAAAAACGAAAGTCCTTTAGTGCCAATGAAAGGGAACATTTACCTGGCGGAGCGTAAAAAACAAACATAGCTGCCCGACTCTACCATTTGCATCTGCAAACGGGTGTATCATCTCGAAATCGTAGAAGAATCGTCCAGCAGCTGTGATGATTAAGCTCTCTCGTCCACCAGCAGCATGGATGCTTCTTTCGAGCTCGTCGACTACAACAGCCAGTCTCTCCTCAAGTTGAAAACACGGACGCCAGGAGTCCCTGGAGCCGACATAAACGTCTGTGGTACGAAAGTTCCCCCCGGCTGGAACCAAATCTCGATGCCATTTTCTCAGCATCCCAACCGTGAGAGGAAATGGCTCCTCCAAACAGGACCTGAATGCGCGATAAAAGGATACCAGTCGCCCATAAGAAGTGTGTTCTCCTGTTTCATAGTCCACCCCGCCACCACCACCGAAAATAATCGCCACTGTTTGTCGAAACGAAAATGCTAGAAAGGCGCACGCTTGGTTAGACCCACTGCAACACTTGATAATCTCCACGCCAGAGGTCCTGAGAGAAGGCCTTAAATTCTAGACAAGAGGAAGAAAAGGAAGAAACTTACGAGAGGCTAAGGACCAAGAAAGTGACGATGTAAATCTGTGCTTCGTGATCCGGGTCACGCTTCATCGGGCGCCTTCTTTCATAATCCTCCTTGTGAACGAAATGCCTCAGCAACTGGGAATCAATCAACGAAAATAAGAGATGGCAAGCGCAATTGATCGATCATACCTTGCCGTGGTTCTCCACGCAGCCCTACCTGTGCCGGAGGCATAGAGGACATATCTCGCCACGACCTCCGCCGCCTCCATCGCCTCCATCGCCTCTGCCGCCTCCGCCGCCTCCATCACCATCGTTCCCGCTCCCCAAACCAAGAAACCTAAAAGGCCCTATCACTGTCGAGGGTTCGAATCCTGCCAGTGATGAGTACTTAGTATTGGCGAGGTTCGAATCCTGCCAGGGAGTCAAATCTTTATTTCTATGGCGGAAGAACCGCGCAAGCTCAATCCCGAAGATCTATGGCGCTGGTTTGGCGAATTTCACTGGCAGCATTGGCACGGCATCTGGATCAACTGGCGGGTGAGCGACTCGCTAGAGATCGCCAGGACGTACCGCAGCATCAGGTCATTCCAATCTCGCGCCGCAGATGGCTCGGTTGTGTTCCACAGGAACGATTGGTATGATCCGGCCGGGGCTTCCGAGAGGAAGATGACGCCCAAATCGTGGCTGATCAATCGGCAAGAGCACTGCGGCGCGGACGGGATCATCCACCCCGCGGTCCCAAATTCCAGGACGCTGGTCTTTCCCAATGGCGATCTTGCCTGGCTGGGGCTGGACATCGATTTCCCTCAGCGCCCAGTGGTCGGCGAGGTGTTCTTCATGCTTCCAGGTGAGCGAATCGTCGATCCATGCCCTCTTTTCTTTTCTCTAGAGATTCTTTGTTCTTTGCAGGCAAGAATGCGAGGGTAGCGATCATCGTCAGCTACAACACCGACGGATCGCTCTCAGCGTCCCAAATCCTCGAGGAGAGCCGGGACACGGACGATCGCCCGGAGGATTCGTGGCGTGGGAGCGTCTGGAATCACGATCTTGCGACAGTGGCTCTGGAATCCAAGCGAGAGGAACCAGCAGGGGAATTCGTAGGAGAGGAGACGACGCTCTATCCCACCGGTTTGGTCCTGGCGACGAGGAAACCAGCGATCTGGAGAGGATTCAAGCCAGATTGCGACGACAGCACGCTGATCCACATGCCCTATGGATTCACCGCATGCGTTCCAGAGAAGGTGAAATTGGGAGAGGAGTTCTCCTGCGCGGTGCATTGGGTGGTGAGCGAGCGCGAGGTGAGGAATATCTCGTGGAAATTCTCCGCGCAAGGCAAGCTGGAGCACTTTAGAACAGCCAAGTTCTCTGTTTTGCCCTAAACGAAAGACAAGAATATGCTAAGAGAAATGCTAATTGTCCCTTTTTGGGACTTTAAAGCTTGGCAAATTAGGGCAAAAGCATTGGGTTTGCTAATGGAGGAGTATCGGGAGAACCCTTTTTGGCGGGGCAAGGGAATGAGCACCAGCGCTATGGTGAAAGAGATTTCAGGAATGCGCTCAAGGTATGAGAATCTAGGAGCTCCAGGAAAGGATTGGGCGGCAAGGTGCTACTCACCTGGAGCCACCACAGAATGGCTCTTTCAAGTGAACAAGATCGAGGGCGAAGGGTTTGATACCTTGGAGGAGACCCAACAGGCAATCCACAAGGATGGAGTCCTGGAGATGGAGATGCACGACGACTGTGACGAGCGGATCAAGAACGTCTGGGGGCTGAATCAAGCACTGGTGCCATGGTTCTTTGGACAGGGTGAGGAGAAATTCGGCAGTGGAGGGATTGGTTTGCTTCTCGACTCTCACAAGTCGATGTTTTGCTTCACTCGTCCGAGCATCGCCGGGAGAATCAGGAACTTGTCCGAGATTGTCTACGTAGACAACAAAGACGGCAAGCATTTCTTCATGCGACCCGAGAGAATCGATTCAGCGCTCAGGGGTCTCATGAGGAAGACGAGCAGAGATCTTGGCAGGATTCTCAGCAGCAGCAGATCACAGGACAAGACCACGAAGCTGCTCAAACTCGGCGGGAGGTTCTTCTTCCAGTACGAGAGCATCCATCCCTTTGTGGATGGAAACGGGAGAACTGGAAGGATCATGCTGGCACACATCTTGCAGAGCGTGACGATGGTCTCTCCCAATGTTCTTCTGGTCGACAAGCCTGGAGGAAGCTGGCGAAAGGCTCCCGACTTCGTGGACAGGGACGACTATTTGGAATGTTTCAGGATCGCTCAGGGCTCGGTCGATGAAGTCCCGAGGGATATCACTGCGATGGTGATCGAGGGTGTTTACGTGGGATGGAAAAGATTCTTTGGAGCCCTCCAAGATGCGTTTCCCAGTATTCGTGTTGAGCGTAGGCTGGATCACGCTCACTCGAGGGACGAAGATGATCGACCAAGAAAACGAAGAAGAAAGAAGTAAGCTATAGATCAAACAAAACTAAATTTTGGTAAGACGGTTTGTATTGTAAGAGTGATTAGTTTAACTTGGTTCTTTTATGGCTTAATAGAGAAGTCTTAGATCATATCGATGGCTTCTTTGCAATTGGTATTTCGCCATCGCTTCACAGCGCCATCGTCCTCGCCATCGCCGTCTAGCCAGGGACCGAGGCTCCAGAGCATTCCCGGGCGATCCCAGTCCTCTGTTCTTCGCGGATCCACGCTGCGCGCCTCAGGTATTGTGTCGATCCACGCTGGAAATCGGGGATTTCTTTATCTAGGGTTCTTTGGAATGCGTTACTGCGCAGGAGTCGCATCCAAGATGGACGTCCCGGTCGATTCCATCGAAACATCTTCGCGGACGACACTGTATCCGGCAATCCAGCCCTATGCCACTGGTCATCTTGAGGTTTCGGAGCTTCACTCCATATACTGGGAAGAAAGCGGGAATTCTGATGGTCAGGTAAGCTGGCTTCTCTCCATTCGAGGATTTTAGATTCTCACGTACTGGATTTCTAGCCTGTCGTCTTTCTTCACGGTGGTCCTGGCGCTGGAACTAGCGGTGGCAACAGGAGATTTTTCGACCCAGAGTTCTATCGAATCATTCTTTTCGATCAGGTGTGTGTGATCATTGTCTTTCTACTGAAAGCTAGAAACGCTTTGGTCTTGCTTTGTGGAGAACAGCGTGGTGCTGGGAAAAGCTTGCCGCATGCTTGTTTAGACGAGAACACTACCTGGGATCTCGTGAAAGATATCGAAAAGCTACGAAAGCATCTGGCAATCAATAAATGGCTGGTTAGTGCTCGTGAGAGATATATCCACTGTTCTTCATCTACATTTTTCAGGTCTTTGGAGGTTCGTGGGGAAGCACTTTAGCTTTGGCATACAGTGAATCTCATCCAGAACAGGTATGTTTACGAACGTATCTCAGTCTTCCTACACGAGGACTTCCTACAGGTTGCAGGAATAGTCGTAAGAGGTATTTTCATGCTCAGGAAGAAAGAAATCGACTGGTTTTACCAATACGGATGCTCTGCCATTTTCCCGGATGGTAACTACGTGTCTATTGTGTAAAGTTCGCTGGTGACAGATTGTTCCTATTGTGGTAAGGAATATCTAGCTTGGGAGGCTTATCGTGACTTCATACCTGAGGAGGAACGCAATGACTTCGTCGGTGCTTACCATAGGAGACTTAACGACGATAATATAAACGTCCAGGTATCATACAAATGAATGCACAAGATTTGTGACTCAATGGTAGCGCAGTTGGCAGCGTCAAAAGCTTGGACAAACTGGGAATTAGCGACCTCATATCTTCTTCCAAATGAGGATTCCCTGAAAAGAGGGGAAGATGATCGATTTTCTCTGGTAAGCAAGAACTACTTCTGTATATGGTGTCATTTACTCCGCTGCTTGTTTCTTAACAGGCATTTGCTCGAATCGAAAACCATTATTTTGTAAATAAGGGCTTCTTTCCGTCGGATTCGTTTCTGCTGGACAATGTTGACAAAATACGCCATATTCCAGCGGTCATCGTGCAGGTGAGTTTTGAAGTATCCAGACGTTTGGTCGCGACATTTTCTTTTCTCAATCAGGGTCGATATGATGTAATTTGTCCTATGATGTCAGCCTGGGACTTACACAAAGCATGGCCGGAAGCCAACTTCAAAGTAAGTTTCACTGCCCAAGCATAGACAATGGCTTTCTCATATTTCCCTTCTTCTATCAGGTTATTTCAAACGCCGGCCACTCCGCGAATGAGAAGGGGACAACGGCCGAGTTGGTGTCTGCCTGCGAGTTCTTCAAGCATTCCAGCTGCTAAGATTCCGGTTTAAGACTTGGCTATCTTCTATGTTTTCTAACATTCGTATCTGGTGTTAATTTAGAGCCATGGTGAAAATCCGCCACCCACCTAAATGGCATTTTGACAAATCAGCTCCGAGAAACCTTGATCTCCAGCCCGAGGTGGAGAACTTGGCGGAAGCGAGCAACGAAAGAAACAACTTCATATGCCTCGTCAAGGCCTGCGGAGATGCAAAGGACCTGCAGGAAGGCCGGCGAGTGCATGCCTGCATCCGGGAATCCGTGTACCGCGGCAGCAGGTTCCTCAGCAATTTGCTCATCGAAATGTATGGCAAGTGCGGCAGCGTCGTCGAAGCCAGATGGGTTTTCGACCGGATCAAGGACAGGAACGACTACACGCACTCGCTCATGCTCAAAGTTTACGTGGAGAACAACCTCATGCACGACGCTACGCGGCTGTTCATGGGGATGCCGGACAGGAACGCCGTGGCCTATACCACCATGCTCACCGGTTATGCCGTGAATGGAGCACTGCACAAGGCCAGGAGGCTGTGGGACAGGATGCAGGGCAGGGACGTTATCTCGTGGAACACGATGATGACAATCTATACACAGAACAAGGAGATGAACAAGGCCAAGAAGCTGTTTGACGCCATCCCGCAGAGAACTCTGGTCACCTGGAACGCGATGGTTGCTGCGTATGCCCAGAACGGGTACCTCGAGCACGCGTTCCGGGTGTTTGTCACCATGCCGACGAGGAACGTGGTGGCTTGGACGGCCATGACGGTGGCTTACAGCCAGAGCGGCTTCCACGACGAGGCAGAGTTTCTGTTCAAGAGGATGCCAATGCGGGATGTGATCTCCTGGAACGCCATGATAAGCGGGTATGCTGAGAACGGGTTTGTGGACAAGGCCAAGGAGCTCTTCTTCTCGATGCCGGAACAGGATGTGATCTCGTGGAACGCGGTGGTGAATGCGTATGCGAAGAATGGCCGGCTGGAGGAAGCGAAGAGCATGTTTCATACCATGCCAGATCCGGATCCGGTGTCGTGGAACGTTATGCTCTCGGCTTATGCTCAAGGTGGCCGAGTTGAAGAGGCGAAGGTGCTCTTTCAGATCATGCCGGATCCAAACACAACGTCGTGGAACACCATGCTCTCGGCCTTTGCGGACAACGACTGTTTCGACGATGCAAAGGAGCTGTTTGATCGGATGCCGGACCGGAGTTTGGAGACTTGGAACAGGATGCTCGAGGCCTACTCTCACAACGGATACAGGGACGATGCCAGGGCCTTGTTTGAGGTGATGCCGATGCACAACGTTGCATCCAACACGATCCTCCTCCAGGCCTTCTCTCACGACGACAGCCATCTGGAGCTCGTGAGGAGGCTGTTCGACGACATGCTCGAGAAGGATCTGGTGGCCTGGAACTCGCTGCTCTCCGCGTATGCTCGGACTGGCCACCTCGCTCGTGCAAAGGCGGTGTTTGAGAGGATGAGCTACTGGAACGAGGTGACTTGGACGATGGTGGTGTGCTCGTGCAAGCAGTATGGGCATCTCCCGGAGGTGATGGACCTGTTCGAGCAAGTTCCAGGGGAGAACTCGACGGCCTGGACAGTCTTGCTCATGGCGTTCTCGAAGAGCGGGCACTTGCACGACACGAAGAAGCTCTTCGACAGGATGCACGAGAGGAACGTCTCGGCGTGGGTGGCACTGGCAGTGGCGTCCGCTCACTCGGGACAGATGAAAGAGTCCAAGGCCATCTTCGACAGGATGCCGCAGAGGGACGTGGCCTCGTGGACGGTGATGCTGCAAGCGTACGTGAGGGAGCGGAGCTTGGAGCTCGCGCAGGCACTCTACGCCACCATTCCGGAGAGAACGCAGGGATCCTCCACGGCGATGGTGGTGGCTTACGCACAAGACGGCCACCTCGAGGAAGCCAGGAGGGTGTTCGACGGCATAGCTGTCAAGGACGCGGTGGCCTGGAACGCGATGGTGGCGGCGTACGCAAGCTCGGGGCGGCTGGACGAGGCAAAGTGGCTGCTGGACGAGATGCCGGACAGGAACTCGATCTCGTCCATGAGCTTGCTCGAGGCGTATGCTCGCTGCGGCCAGGTGGATCAAGCCAAGAGCCTCTTCGACTCCATGCCGGAGCGGGACGTGAGAGCTTGGAACGCAATGGTGGCGGCGTATGCCCGGCACGGCCATGGGAGAGAGGCCATGGAGCTCTTCCGGGGGATGGAAGTGGAGGGCGTCTTGCCGGACGAGGTCTCGTACGCGAGCGTGCTGATAGGATGCGGTATGGTGAAGGAGGGACGCGAGTGCTTCGTGTCGATGGTCTCGGATCACGGCATAGCTCCGGTGGGAGAGCACTACGGCTGCATGATCGATATCCTTGGGAAGGCCGGGAAGCTGGATGATGCCCAGGAGCTCGTCGAGAGCATGGCTGTTCTACCGAAGGGTGTGGAGTGGGGGACCTTGGTCTCGGCGGTGAAGCTCTACCTGGATCTCGACTGTGGTGTTCGTGCCGCCGGGAAGACGATCGATTCGAGCTCGTGGCTTGCTGCTGCCGGATGTGAGGGAGTGGTGAAACTCATGGAGAGCAAAAGCTTGCAACTTGGACCATTGAGATGGAAGAAGCTTCAGCCAGGGTCTCGATGAACGCCTCGGCGCCTCCAAACCGCTCACTGGATTGATGAGTCTTCTTCGAGCAAATGGAAGAACACTAGATTCTCGCGAGCAAGCATCTCATCGTCCAGATGGCATGGCGAGTGGGGAATTCTCCTGGTTGGCAGTGTATGCCCAGAGCGAACGCGTACCTTCGCGAGCGCAGCGCTTGATATAATCTGGAATACTGTGCTCGGGTTTTCCTCGGGTCTGCAAAGGTCATGGCGAGGATATTCGAGAAATCAATTATTTGGTACAAGTAGCCCACGCATCCCAAGCCAAATGATCCGGATGACTTTTGTTCACGCCAATGAACAAAAGTGTTGCCAATCCCATCGTTTGCACTAACATCTTTTGAGCAGAATGCAAGCGCCAAAGACATTAGTGTGGGTTGGTTGATATACAATATGTTATGTGACTTTATTTTTCTTTTTTCACTTTTCTGCAAAGGAGTTTGTTCAGTCACGCCAATCTAGTGAGTTCTCACTGTAAAACTTTCTTTGCTGTCTCTGAGCTTATGCTTTCAAGGTCCAAGTGAGGAGTCTTTATGAACTCATTGTGTTTTTCAATGATTCTCTTAGGTTTGTGTTAGCTTGATCAAATGCTTAAGCACTATCAACTCAAAGTGCTTGGACCTGTTTTTTACCTGACTGTTGCTTAAGTGTTTTCAGATTTTTTAATATTTCTTAGACATTGCATAAAATGATAGTAAAGCTTACTTTTAGGTGTGGTGAGAAGTTGGGTGATTAATCAATGAAAACTTTTTTATTTTTAAAATGAAACTTTTTTATCAAATTAAAATGAATGTATCTAATAACCATAAAAATATTTAAAACATTAATAAATATTTTAAACAGTAAATAATGAATTTCTATAATATTTATTTATAGCCCATAAAGCTAACATATTAAAATAACAGTTACCATCATCTCATAATGTTCTATGTAATTTTTTATACTCATTTTTTATAAATATTATTATAATTTACAATCAACAAAAAAATACTTTATCATTATGAGAAACTAAATTTTTTTATATGTATAAACTACTTAAAACTTAATTAGTTTTAATATAGATTTTGCTATACTTTTATTTTATTTATTTTTTTGTGATTTTTACCAAAAACTTTTTTCACAATTGCCTATATGTAATAAAATCAAGATCAAAATAAATTTTAATTTCTTTCAAAACTTAGTTGTTATAAGCATAAATAGATATATCAAAACTTTTATAAAAGGTAATAAATATCCTTTATAACCATCATATTCCTTTACATCACCACACTTATTTAAACTCTTGACACGCTATTTCCATTTAACGTAAAAGTTTTTTATTATTTTAGGATACATCTTGGTATCCATAATTTATGCGTGGCAACCTTTAATATATTTAATGAATATCTTTATTCAAAATTTATATATATGTAAAGTAATTTATATTTTTTTATGATAATAATAAATTAACATTAATCTTTTGTGTCTACTTAACTAGAACAAAAGAAAAAATTGGAAACAAGCTTCAAATAATTAATAAATATAATTTAATAAATTATTTATTTCATTCAAAACATCTTTATTTATGTTCTAATAAAAGTGTGAAAAATAGCTAATGCCTTAATTTTTACAATAATGTAAAGTCTAATTATTTTACTTTTATTTATTTTTAATTTTTATTTATTAAATTTTTTCTTAATATAATTTGTGGAAATCTCAAATTAATTAAAAGTAACAAATATTATTTTATATACTTTTATATATAATGCTAAAAAAAATTAAGAGTTTATTATGCAACAAAAGTATTATAAATATTATTGTATGTTGAGCCTACTATAAAGGATATAAAAACTTGATAAAATTACTCTCTACATAATCTACAAAAGTATTATTTTAAAATCTTATAATTAAACAACTCTATCTGTTCATGTTCCTTACTTCAATATCTAATAATTTAATGGTTCAATTGTCTAATAATAAATGGGTTTAGTGTGACTTCCACTTGTATAATAAATCACATACCATATAATTTATATTGGAGATTTGATTTAAATTAGCAATGCCATGAATTGGTAATGCCATTACAATTTGAATTGGTGGAAGTGACAAACGATAATCTTCTTGACCATCAGGAAGCTTGATACTAAACAAAAGTGAGTTAAAATAAATCTAATCATTATCAGAAGCATTTCAAAATATTTAAATAAAGTGCTGAAATTCCTTAATAATCAAACAAAACTTATTTGGTTATTTGAACACACTTTTAATGGCACGGTTTGCCAACCGTCCATTTTAGTTTCGAATTAGAAATGGTTTTGGGAAAAAATTTATGGATGTTTTGGGGCGGGAGTGAGTTGATACCATGCACGGTTGGAGGAGTCGCTTGCTCGATCATGGATCGTGGATCGTGGATCTTTCTCCTGCTCAGCACGCTTGCCTTTGGAGCTGGAGCTATGGCTGTACTTATCGCTGTTTGAGTGCATAGGAGAGAAACAACTGATCATGAGCAAGTAAGAACTTCCTGTTTAATTTCTTGCTTGCTGATGGAAACAAGAAAATCTCAGGAGAGGAGGAAGAGAAGGCTTTAAACTGTGTTTTGGCCTGGAGCTTCAAAGTTTGACGTTTTATCTCTAACTGGATCACAAACTGTTCTTTGCACATTGGATACCCTTCAATACGTTGCAAGGTAGTCATTTACCATGAGAGTGGAGATCAAAGCTTAACCATAGAAACGGAAGAATAAGATTACAGAAAGCTACCGTTGGGTGTGAGGTTGCTGGAAGTGATAATCCATGACTTGAGCCAGGGCCTCCATGAACGCCTCTTGGCTCGTCTCGGGAAGAACACACCCCTCGGCTTCCTCCAGCATTCTCTCGATGGCCGACTTGCTGTCCAGCGCGTCCCGGCACATCATGGAGCCGATGTCAAAGGCGCACAGCCCAGCAGCTGCCCCGCGCTGCAGCAGCATGGTTGAGACTCGCAGCACTCGGGCCGACTCGACTCCAATCCGCCACCCGTGCTGCTCCAGGAGCTCCAGGTCCTTGTCCGCGTCCAGAGAAGCGATGTATTCCAGGCTCGGCTTGGAGAAAGGATGCCGGGACTGGTTCCAAGTTAGCCACTCGAACGTACAGTCCTCGAACTGCATGGATCGAGTTTAGAGATCTGCTCTGAGAGAGATGGTTTACCTTGCTTGGAAGGCAGTAGCCATGATCGATGGGGACGAGCTCCATGGAAGAGGTGTCCGGCGACTCGCAAACAAGAATGTTGGAACCATTCCTGTCGGTGTTGGCGAGTCGGATATCCAGTATAGCGATCTTGTGCACCTCGTCCACGGGGAAACGAGCAGGCCCCATGTCCTCGCAGTTGCTCCACGAGTAGACGAACTGTTGCAAGGATCCCAGCTTCTCCGGCTCGCTGAAAGCCGCTCCGGCGTGGCAGCAGCGGACCATGACAGTGGGAGGAACTCCCGCGAAGCCTTTCTCGTTCTTCCCGGCCAGAGCTCTCGGTCCACTCCTCGGATGATCCAAGACGTAAGCAGCAACTTCTCGGAGCGCTCCCTGCCCGGCAATGGTCCCTCTCTTCAGTCCCTCGCCACTTATGGACAGTGGCAAACCTCTCGGATTGTTCTCGGCCATGGGCTCCTCGTCCATGGGCTTGAAAATCGCCAGAGCCTTGCTTCCCGATCGATCCAGCATGCAGTACGCTCCACCGGTGCCAGCACTGGACAAGACGGGAGAAAATCCTTGATCCAGCCCAGCGTTGATCTCCCCGAGCATGTCCAGAAGCGATTCTGGAACTTGGATCTCTGGCTGGCAGCTCACCACCCCAGACTCGATCAGAGCAGTAGCTCCTCTTCGCTTGGATCGCTTCTCATCCTCGATGAAAACTTCGGTTCCCCCGCCACCTACGTGCCAAGTACGTACTTTGGCAGCTTTTCTCGCCACGATGTGGACCTCGGCATCGTCTTCCAGGAGAAAGTCCTCGATCAATCTCTTGTCGTCCAGGCGCTCGCCTCTCAAGATCAATCCTTGATCTTCGTGGCGAGAAGTAGAGAGGCTCTGGGATCGTGCTGCTGGCTTCCTGCTGCTGCTTCGATCCACTTTCAGCATGTACTCTCTCCCTCCTCCGGATTTTACCACCACTTGGAGAAGATCCGAGACGCGCAGGACGAGATGGATCACATCCCTAGGCCGGATCCCATAATCCTTCACGCGGCTCGTGTCCCTGGCGAGCTCCCGGCCGTCGTGCACGAGCTTTTGCTGCTTGACATACATACCTCGCTTGAGCGATTGAATGCGCATCTTGACCGAGGCGATGGTGTCGCTGGTGAGGATCCGGAGGGGAATGAGCGCCTTGCCCGCCATGGCGACGAAGATCTGGATGCTCTCTTCCTCCTCCTCGCCACTGCCATCGCCAGCGACGCCGCTGGAATTGCAGCCATAGCCGCGTGGGGAGGACGGCGATGGCGTGCAATCGAGAGGCCGGAGGACCACGCCAGAGGTCGCCATTCGCCTTCCACGAAGAACCCTAGAAATATTTTCCCACACGTCGCTTCTGGTTTTGTTTAATTTCAAGTTAAGCCAAACCTTATTAAATTCAATGTTTATAATTTGGATGAAAATATTTTCAACCAATTTACCAAGCCTTCCAATCATACCATTTGTTTAGGTTGCTCATGGAACATTTTCTTTGATCTATACAACTATTGGCAACAAAGATTCCATATCCATATACAAACCAATTGATTTGATCAATTGTGGCATTCTTCCAATTCCCTGGGGCATGTCCCCCAAATATGTCAAATTGTTGATGCCCATATTTAGAGCATACTTCACAATGATAGATGGTTGAGTTGTTACCCTCAAATTGGAAGCTAGAAGTGCTACCATCTTCCATGAATCCATTTGACATCAAAGACTTGTGTGTAGAAGACTGGCAAGCAATCTTCAAGTCACTCCCGACATAGTTTGTGAGAGTGACAAAGATTTCTTTCTGAGATGCAGTGTTAAACACCAAAATCATAAAGGAGGAGAGGAACAAAGCACGAAGACTATGCATGTTTTTCTAAATTAGTTATAGGCCTGATGACACCACCACTATATTCAAGGCTATATCCACCAATGGTGTTTTTCATGTGAGCGTGCTTCGAGGACAACACTGGGAAATATACTAAGAATTGGAATTAAGCCTATTGCCAAAATAGTACACTTGCAAATGCAAAAAGAAAAAAAATTGATTTCTTTTGTTTATTTATCTATTTTAAAAACAGTTTTTTATGGATGTATGCTCCTAATTGAGCAGGGTCTAAACCCTAGTTAATATACATTTCTTTTAATATTAGTTCATTTAAATGTGATATTATAAAATCACAAATGTATTCTTTTATAATAGCTTTTTACTGAATATAAATGTGTGTCATTTTGTGAAAAATATTTTTTTCTCAAATTAAAACAACTGACACACCTTAATGAAACTTCTATGTGTCACTATCACATATGTATCACCAAGTAAACTGCATTTAAAAAGTGGATTAACAATATATAAAATATTCAGTATATATCAGTTTATATCATATATTAATTTGGGTTTAAACCTTTGTTTACATACAAAAATATTTACTGACAACCATGATAAAAATAAAACCTAAAGTTATGGCATAAGTATTAATCAACTATGGAATTTAAATGAACTAATTACAATTCCAATTATTGTAGTGCACATGGTTTTCACCCTTTATCTTATAGTGATTTACCATAGGATAACACTACGAAGCGGAACCTAAACCCTCTTTATGCCACGTGACACATGCCATGTGTCAAATGCCACGTGTCCAAAGACACTAATGTGAAACCCGAGTTTCAAAGCCTTGGGCCATTGAATAAAGGAACAGTGCCAAACTCCCAAGCATAGAGCTAAGGAGTGATAGAACCGAACCACGGAGCAACTCCCGAGCGTATAGCCTAAGGGGAGCCCAGAGCAACTTGGAACAGTCCTAGAGCAATTAGCATCCCAATGCTAAGACCAACATGCAAAACAGAGCCAAACGGAGTCTGACGCCATTTTAGCATACCGGTGGCTTAACGTGAGGATATAGATACTCCACCAGCTAGCATAGAATGGAACTTGGGCTTAGACCCAAGTCGGATGCAAAACAAGGACTGGCATGCAAGCGGGAGCTAGACTATGCCTTAGGTTGATCAGCCATGCCCAATCTACCTACTATACATTTAGAACCCCCCAAAGTCATAGACAATGATATCTGAGAGACTTAATTATTAGTGAATAAATCTTAGATTAGAATACAAATGTATTCCAAGTAAGTTATCATCCGATAAACGAATATTTGAGTATAGGAACCACCAAGATCACTATCTTTGGAAAACATAGAAGTCACCATCCAACAAAATTCAATAGCAGGTATATCACCAAGTAAACTCAATGAGAAAACTTAACTATCAAGGATTGTAGACAGTATGCTAAACAACTTACCAAAAATAATTTAAAAAACACAAAGTATCATTGACTGGCAAACAAAAGACTCGCGAATGTATCACCCAAAGGAAATAACATCCTAATCTTGCAGAACTAACTCGAGCAACAATCAACAGAACATAATGAATGTGGTAGGACCAACAAACACTTAGCCATGCCAACCATCGCACCAGCCAATTTGAATAGATTCCAGTCAACAATACCAAGGAACTCAAGTTGTCTAAACAAGTGTCAGTAACATCTTACTGATGTCTCAAACCCAAAAAACTAATCTAGAGCAAACCACAAAGAACATGTGGTATTGCAAAAAGCCATAAACCATCAAAGAGAACAATTAACCATCATGAAAGATCATTAATCATCCCATCAAAAAAGATATGCAAAACCATTGTCTAAAAAGGAATCCACCATCCCGAAGAATAGCAAATCATTCTATATCAACAACAATCAAGTAAAACTTTGTGATAAGGATAATCAACTATCCTAGATGATAGTCAATTATCACCAATGATTATTAGATGCAAAAACTAACTTCAACATTGAAGCTAATGAGCTAAAATACCTTCCCCACCAACTTCTAACAAATGGAACAATGAGCATAAAACTCAATAAACTAAAAGTTCGAAAAAGTTTATAGCCAAATCTTGCCTAATAATGATCACAAGTTTCACATGAATTAATTTCAATGCTATAAAAGAAATCATGGGATAACCTACAACATTCTTTTCAATACATCCATAAGCCAAACTTCATAATTGTAGCGCACCTTATCTCTCTCCCCTTAAGCCAACTGGAAAAGGGGCAATTGCTTGATGAGAGAGCCCTTAGTGGCTATTTTATCCCCATTTATCCCCCAAGGTTCCAAGGATCCACGGTGACAGTATATCCAAATCTCATCCCATGATCACATGCGCTACACCTCATAATTGTAGCGCACCTTATCTCTCTCCCTTTAACCCAACTGGAAAAGGGGCAATTGCTTGATGAGAGAGCCCTTAGTGGCTATTTTATCCCCATTTATCCCCCAAGGTTCCAAGGATCCACAGTGACAGTATATCCAAATCTCATCCCATGATCACATGCGCTACACTCACCTCCCCTTCAGAGATGTCAATGTCCTCATTGACTATTGATTAACAATCCCTACTGAGCCAAGGGGAACCAGCACCTCCATTTCCGCACTGAATCTACCAATCCTTCCACTCACCTCCCCTTCAGAGATGTCAATGTCCTCATTGACTATTAACTAACAACCCCTACTGAGCCAAGGGGAACCAGCACCTCCATTTCCACACTGAATCTACCAATCCTTTTATTGTGTAAACTAGATATTCCATGTGAGGCAACTAGTCATCCACCTGTACCACAATCCCACAATGGATACCTTCATCTGGGATGCTCCACAAGAGGAAGGATGTATGCATGGATGCCCAATACGTACGATTTTCAAAATTTAGGGGTAGGAATATATATTGCTCAAGAGTATATTATATTTTAGGTAGCCACTAATCAATGGGAATTGAACCCGTGCTATTTGCTCTGATACTAACTGTAGCGCACTTTATCTCTCTCCCCTTAAGCCAACTGGAAAAGGGGCAATTACTTGATGAGAGAGCCCTTAGTGGCTATTTTATCCCCATTTATCCCCCAAGGTTCAAGGATTCATGATGACAGTATATCCAAATCTCATCCCATGATCACATACGCTATAATAATGCAAAGCTAATGAAGAGCATATATGCATCAATCCAAAAGCCAAACACAACGAAGTTATACTCAACAAGTGATCATCAAACGATCTTTCATGAATTCATCTATAGCAAGACGTAACTCATATCGTAACAAGCATAAGAAAAATCATTAATGATCAATATATTCCAACTCAAATCTAATAAAGATTCAAACATTCTAATATTGATCATTAACTCTTCCACTTGTAGAGTTAGCATAGTCCAAGACTGAATCACTTTTCAAGGAAAAGCCAAAGCTCAACCCTCTACTAAATAATCTCGTTTAGAAGACAATTAACTCAAACTTGCCACTCAATTCATTTGAACGTCAACACAGTTGCTAATAGCAAATGCACGAATGCCAACAACACAAAGCTATAGCCAAATCATTAACACTATCTTCATCAAGACCAATGAAACTTAATATCAATCATCAGAGAGACATTTCATTTCACTTGAATCTCAACATCAATAATGTCAACGACAAGGTATCACTTTAATGTTATCAACATCATAACAAAGCTAGAAGAAAGCACGAGTGAATCACCACCCAAAACTTCCTAGCAACTAAGCTAACTAAAGTCGAAGATACTTTATTTAGTATCTGAGACCAATCCTTTAGTAAAACTCAGTTACAGATAACATTTCATCAAGGAGTGATTCACCACATCCAAGACTCAATGAAATCCAACACTACAAACTAAACGCAACCAAATGATATTGACAGAGGTAAAGTCAACATATCAACATGGAAAACTATATAAGTCTAATGACATGATCCTCCGCAACACCATCCGATAAAGCAAGCCCATCACTGCTAAATCATCACTAAGTGAAGCAAGTGTCATAGTCTTCGACAAAATCTACAAGCAATCATTAGTTGCAAAACAACTAACAATCACTTTTTAACTTGCCTTCAGAAGACCTAAACACTAATTCTTGTCATCAAGTTATATACTTGTCCAACATGAACATGATATCCCAGGTACGAGATAAAAGTTCATAGACAAGCACAAACTAAATGACCACTCGAATCCAACTCAACCGCAATAAGCTTATTAAAACATTTAGCCACTAGCTCTGAGCATACCTTAAAGAGGCTAGCTATGTGATCAACACTCAATCGAAACTAAAGTGAAAACCATGAGATAGACTCATTTCGGTACACAACCTCCTCATAGACAAAGCTATAGTACAAGTACCAACATCTCAATCGCAAACAACTAAGTTGGACATCACCATCTTTAGCCAAGGCATAGAGCCACCAAGACCAAGTCAAGATCAGTGAGAACTCACTACTCTCATAGAGTCTTAACAAAATGTAAGGTGCAACCTGCCACTAAGCATAATGCTACAAAAGAAAAGCACAAGAGTCACCCTTCTTAGAAAAGTGCAACAACCACTTTTCTACACCAACTCTAGACCCTATTCAACTCAATTGCTTTAGTTTCAAATGTCAACATCCCTTTTCGGGCACATCATATAAACTACCTACTAAGATCTAAGCTAATAGAAGTCAATTCCAACCCTTCACTAGTTTGTACTGGCTTACGAAAACAGAATGATTTTTGAGCAAAGTGCCAAATAGATTAGCCATTGGAAAAGTCTAAGAAAATTTGTGGAAAATTTTCCATCCCAGGGAAAGAATGACTCTTAGTCTAGGAATGCAAACTTTCAAGACTCAACCAACTTTTTCCTACTAACAATTTCACATAAGTTCACCTCAACACCAATTCTCATAACCCATAATATGCTTATATAACCAACATCCAACACTGACATCCGCAAAATGAAAAATGAACATCCAAGGCTTGATCACAAAGACCACATTTTTGGATATTCACATTTGCACTAACATTCTTCTTTAACCACCTTTAAGATCTAATGTGAAGCCAAAACACTAACAAGAAAAATGACATGGAAAATCAAGTTTTAAGGAAAAATTCATCATCACTCGAAATAACAATGCCACTTCCACTAACACAAGTGCTAGCAATGTCAATACCTCAACTACACACTGTAAGCGACTAATTTTTCCATTTTACTTTAGTCACTTAACCACACCTTCGACCACTTGGAGGAGTCTCACTCACAACCTCCTTAAGTCCAATTCAGGACTTGGGACTTGCTAGCCCCAAGAATGGCATCCATGCCACTCATCCCTTGCACTTAGTCCAGGTGCTCCACGTGTCCGGTCCCAAGACCGACACCCCAAGGTACCACCGACCTACTAGCCCGTTACGCTAAGGCCATGCCCCTTTACCTTGGCCATACCGGTGGTCTAACACCACCTACATCACAATCCCGTCTCTCAAGGACTGGACCATCCGTCCATGAGTGATCATTCCAGATCCACTCCTTAGCATCCTTAGGATGCCCACAGACGTGGGGAATAGCCTTCCCCAATATCTCTTTTCTGGTCCCCACCAAGTCCCTTTCTGCCCATGGCCGTGTTCACCAACACTACCACTGGATCAAGGCCCACAGGCCCGACCACTAAGTCCCACGGTCCTCTGGGACTTCCTCACCACATGACTGTGTCCTTGGTCACTACCCCAGAGGACTGCTCCTCTTTCTTTCCACCGTCTGGGCCTTTGGGACAACATTTCGGAACACCGTGGCCTTACGCGAGCCACTTGGGTACTCTCCCCACCTTTCGCCTTTAGGTGCTCTAGCCATGGGCTTAGAGCGAGGTTCCGTTGAGCCACGCTTGGTATCCAAGTAGGTAGTGCCACCCACACTTGGACTGGGAGCATCGGCCAGTCGATCTCCCGGGGGAACTAGAGCCGGCTCTTGAACACTTCACCAAGCTACCCCGCTTGTCGGTCTGTATTCACTCTAGTCTTGGACTTCCCAGTGGTCAGTTCATCACCCAACACTGGGTCTGGCCTTCCTAGGCCAAACTGGCCTTTCCTGGCCAAACTGGCTCCACTGCAGTCCTCCCCCTTACTATACTTTTGGAGCTCACCAAACCCCCCAAGGTCTGGGAGACGAACGCTTTGGGCTTTCACCCTCTCAGACTCGAACTCGAACTCGGACTCGGACTCGGACTCGGACTCGGGCTCGGGCTCGGTCTCAGCCTTGGCCTCGGTCTCGGTCTCGGTCCCGGTCTCAGCCTTGGCCTCAGTCTCGGTCTCGGTCTCGGTCTCGGTCCCGGTCTCGGTCTCGACCTCGGACTCCGTCTCGGGTCCTTCTCGGACTCCATCTCGGACTCCATCTCGGGCTCCGTCTCGGTCCATCTCGGACTCCATCTCGAACTCCATCTCGGACTCCGTCTCGGTCCATCTCGGACTCCATCTCGGGTCCATCTCGGACTCCGTCTCGGTCCACCTCGGACTCCATCTCGGACTCCATCTCGGGTCCATCTCGGACTCCATCTCGGGTCCATCTCGGACTCCGTCTCGGTCCACCTCGGACTCCATCTCGGACTCCATCTTGGGTCCATCTCGGGTCCATCTCGGACTCCATCTTGGGTCCATCTCGGGTCCATCTCGGACTCCATATTGGACTCCATCTCGGACTCCATCTCGGACTCCATCTCGGACTCCACTTCGGACTCCATATTGGACTCCACTTCGGGTCCATCTCGGACTCCAACTAGGGTCCGTCTCGGACTCCATCTCGGACACTTCCACATGTCATGTGTTGGTCCTTTTGGGTCCCTTTTTGGAGCCTTGCTTATTGCTCGCTTCATGCTCGCTCCTTGAGCACTTTGTTGGGTGTTCCACTCCCGCTCTCGACCTTCCAAGTCAGAGCTTTTAGTCCAAACGTGTTACACTCGTTTGGCTTTCACTTCGGCCACTACCACGTGGCACCCTTTCCAGCTCCACTTTGGGGCCTAGGGATTTTGTGTCTCACAACTCCACCACCCATAGACGAAGTTCGATATCCTCACCGAACGGTAAACCATTTTATAAAGTAACACCCGCATGTGTTACCATTTCCATCCTTGGCACCTAGCCAATACTTGTCAATGGTTTGACATTGAAGGCTCACAATGCCTTCTCCATATTCGTCAATGGTTCGACACCAAATGCTCAACATGCTTTGCCCATCCTCTAAGGAGGATAGTCTCTCCAACTTAGAGACTCACTTGACCACCTGGGGTGGTTTGCTCCTTTTTATTGGTTCAGTTCTCGCTAAACCCATTAGAGACACCCTTTCTAACTCCATTCCACTACTCATTCTTGAGTAGTCACAGATTCCATTGATCTACCTTTGCATTTTGGAACGTTTACTTTTGACTTCTTGAAGTCAATTTCCTAGGTGTCTCCGACACCTTGCCTTGCACATTTTGTGCAACTCCACTTCCCCTCCTAGGAAGTTCTCTAATCGAAGGCACCCTCATCCTCTTTTCTATTTTTGTGCCACCATTGGCATTACGTTCCATTTATCATTATTTGTGCTAGGGCTGTCCACGGCCCTATCTTTTGGCTATTTAGTTGCTCCCTCACTTGGAGCCTTTCCTTTGCCAAATTGGAGCACTTGGGAATCCATCCTTGGAAGTCCACTTCTTTTTCCGCAATCTGTTAGCATCAAACACATTAGTGTTCCTTGGCTAACTTTGCCACTTGGATTCTTTCCAATGGATTTCACGGCCCTATCATGGGCACTCGTCTTTTGCTTCTATCCTTGGATTGTTGCACCAAGCAACATAGGATCATTACCTCCCTCCTTGAGGTATTCTTTTGGTTCCATAGCAAAGGATCTACTTTGCCCAGACTAGGGTGTTCACCCCTAGTAAGTCTCCCCAACTGTTCTAGGCTCTCTTCCTAGCCCAACCTTGTGACCCACCCATGGGCCTGTCTCTGGAGACTATTTTCTTGAACTCATAATACCATTGTATTGTAGTAGTTCATTTCCCTTAAGTGTCCTTCCCACTTAGTCACCTTGACCAAGCCACACCTTTATCAATAGTTCAAATCAACATTTTGAACTAGGAATCATATTCTTTAACCCAAACAAAGACCTTATCCTTGTTTAACTATAAGATCACCTAGTGATCTCATCTTGACCCCTTAATAGGTCTACCAATAGGAATTAGGTCTTCCAGACCTTACTAAGTTGTTGACTATGACCCCGGGGGCATCCCCCACACTTGGCGGTGCGCCCAAGCTAGCCCTTCCGGCCAAGGATCCATAGCAACTGAGACTGGGTGTCCCCATCTCATTCACCACGTCTTTGGTGCCTTTTGCACCAAAGTGTTCAAGTTAGATATGCTGAGCTTTCACTCTAAGCAATCTAACCGTGCATCATGACTCCGGGGCATCCCCCGCTTGGCGGTGTGCCCAAGCCAATCTCCTCATTGAGAGTCCATGACCACCGAAATATGAGTGTCCTCATATTCCAAACCATCACCACGCCCTAGTGATTTGGGACTCGAACCCAAGCACTAGAGGGTCGGGACTCGAACCCAACCTCCGTATATGCATCTACGGACGGCATCCCCGAGGATGCCTGGCGTGACTCTCCACGCCGGTGCACCAACTTTTACTCAAAGCGCGCTATAGATCATAGCTTAGGAACCTAGTTCCTCCACACTACCAAGTCCTCTCACTTGACAAGTCTGTGATCATGCATGGACTCCTCAATGCTTGGCCCCATGGCCCACCCTTTTTGAAGTTATCACCTTCAACTAGGGTATTTGTTCCCCTGACTTGCCAATCTCGCTTTGGCAAGTCATCCGACCACTGTAACATGGTTCCTGCACAAGCGTGAAAGCCCTTGATCATCGACTTTCGTTCAAAGCCCTCTCTTTGAACACTCGGGAACTACTTCCCTAACCTTGATAGCCTTGCCTCATGGCAAGCTTCAATACCACGCTTCTGCTGCGCCACTCTGATTTCACGCGTTCCTTGAACCATTTACGCTTGGCCTTTCTAGGTACTAAGCTACCTAGAATCATCTTAACCTTGAAGGAACTCTGTCCCTTAACTTGCTAAGGCCTCCCTTTTTGCAAGCTTTCCAATTACCATATAGTCTAACATGGACAATTCCATATTTTAGACTCTCCATGGCATCACAGTTGCTAGCGGCAACACCCTCAAGCCCCCACTTGATTCTCCACTCCCAGCTGGCATAACCAACCTTGGTTATGCCCTTCGATTCCTATGGTTCGGTTCTACCCCCTTACTTCTTGCTTTTGGCTTCACGCCTTTCCTTCGGTCATTCCCCTCCAGACCAGGAGGATAGCTTTGCACTTTCTATCATGCCTTAGCAAGTATTCTTAGGGATGAACCTACCCAATAGCCTAGGGAGTGGTTCCTCAATCCAGGTATGCTCACCCTATAATCGCACACACCGAGATTACATTGTTGCTTATGGGCCTTTACATGCCCATCGCTAGCCTTGCCAAAATTCCATTTTTGGCTTTGTCCAATTCAAATAGACAGTCTTCTCCTGTCTCCGCCACCTTGGACATTTGGATAGCACCTTCTATCCATCATTCGCTAGGGACTTAGTCCCTTGGGCCTCATCTATTGCCCTCGCGACATCAAACACCACCTCCTGGTGTTCTAGAGTGTTCAGGTTTCCCAATGATGGCTTCCTTGACAATAAGTATTTCCTTTCATGACATTGACTTACTATATCGCAACATAAGCAACTTATCTCCCGTAAGGGTATATCTAACTTCCTTATGCCATTAAGAAGGCTTGGGTAGCTACCTTCTACCCGTTTAACCAATTATTTTGCACCTTTTGCTTAGTTGCCTCATAGTTGTCAAGTCCTACAACTCATTGCTTGGTGCTTCCACACCTCCATCGTTATCTGGGCCACCACACTCCAACCACATACTCTGCAGCTTAGGTTATGCCATTCCCATTTCCATTGGGATTCCTTTGGCAAGGAGTTCTCATGAACCCACCGACATAGCCTCAAGGTATCATACCTTGGCACATTTAGTGTCTCCACACCATCAGCTCCATGAGCCTACCTCTATAACACTTCTTCTTTGTGTCTAAGTCTTTGCCAAGACCAATACCGCTCTTTCTCATGCCAACAATCCGTTAGCACTGCACCATAGAGGTCACACACAACTTTGTGTCAAAGTTATTTTCTTTTGGGAACACCTTTCCCGCTACTTTAGCATGGCACATTTTGCCATCGATAAAATACCCTCTGTTCTCATCCTTGGATCCTATGATCCCCCCCATCCTTTGTGGGGTACCACACACCTTAGTCCAAATGCTTCCATCAGTCCTTTAGGATCATTCCTTGACTCTACTTGAGTCATCTAGCAGTTTTGGACTTGGTTAATCCACAGCCCGTAAGGTCCTACTTGTGGGGCACTTGCTCACTGGAATACACTTCTTGCATTCATGTTCTATTCATAAGGACTATTTTCACAAGTGTTACTCTGACACTTGATTTTGTTCTCTAGGGCAACCTTTGCCCCTTAGGACTACTTGTCCATGTGATGAGAATACCAACTCATCTCTAAGTACACCCCCCAACTCCTTGGGTTGTTCCAGCATTTATAAAAGATAGCCCCAGCTACCATTTTGAGGGCTCTTGCCCTCATCCGTACTTGACCTCTCATGGTCATTAATTCCGGTCTCAAATTCATGAGCACCAGCCTCAACTATGTGTGGATTATCTTGTAACTCCTTTATTATTTTGGAGTCTGCATCTTTCCCGTGATCCCAACTGTAGTTGTTTACCACAATTACATCAGCCAGTTTGCTAAGTCAAATGCTCATCTGGATCACATCCTCAACTCTCTGAGGAAACCTTTATACTGTTCCCAAGGTCCCAAAGTCGTTCCCTTACTGGCCCCTTTTCTATCCACCACATCGCGCCTAAGTTCATGCATGAACTTGAGTGGAGAGCCATGTCCTCTCGACATGCTACTCCTCAAGGATAGGCCCACTCCTAGGACCTCCCGATGCCAATATCAATAGTGATATACTTGAGCACCAATAAAAGTCGGACTAAGGAACAGCTCCGATACCAAGTTGTAAGCAACTAATTTTTCCATTCTACTTTAGTCACTTAACCACACCTTCGACCACTTGGAGGAGTCTCACTCACAACCTCCTTAAGTCCAATTCAGGACTTGGGACTTGCTAGCCCCGAGAATGGCATCCATGCCACTCATCCCTTGCACTTAGTCTAGGTGCTCCACGTGTCCGGTCCCAAGATCGACACCCCAAGGTACCACCGACCTACTAGCCCGTTACGCTAAGGCCATGCCCCTTTACCTTGGCCATACTGGTGGTCTAACACCACCTGCATCACAATCCCGTCTCTCAAGGACTGGACCATCCGTCCATGAGTGATCATTCCAGATCCACTCCTTAGCATCCTTAGGATGCCCACAGACGTGGGGAATAGCCTTCCCCAATATCTCTTTTCTGGTCCCCACAAAGTCCCTTTCTGCCCATGGCCGTGTTCACCAACATTACCACTGGATCGAGGCCCACAGGCCCGACCACTAAGTCCCACGGTCCTCTGGGACTTCCTCACCACACGACTGTGTCCTTGGTCACTACCCCAGAGGACTGCTCCTCTTCCTTTCCACCGTCTGGGCCTTTGGGACAACATTTCGGAACACCGTGGCCTTACGCGAGCCACCTGGGTACTCTCCCCACCTTTCGCCTTTAGGTGCTTTAGCCATGGGCTTAGAGCGAGGTTCCGTTGAGCCACGCTTGGTATCCAAGTAGGTAGTGCCACCCACACTTGGACTGGGAGCATCGGCCAGTCGATCTCCCGGGGGAACTAGAGCCGGCTCTTGAACACTTCACCAAGCTACCCCACTTGTCGGTCCGTATTCACTCTAGTCTTGGACTTCCCAGTGGTCAGTTCATCACCCAACACTGGGTCTAGCCTTCCTAGGCCAAACTGGCCTTTCCTGGCCAAACTGGCTCCATTGCAGTCCTCCCCCTTACTATATTTTTGGAGCTCACCAAACCCCCCAGGGTCTGGGAGACGAATGCTTTGGGCTTTCACCCTCTCAGACTCGAACTTGAACTCGGACTCAGACTCGGGCTCGGGCTCGGTCTCAGCCTTGGCCTCGGTCTCGGTCTCGGTCTCGGTCTCGGTCCCGGTCTCGGTCTTGGTCCCGGTCTCGGTCCCGGTCTCGGTCTCGACCTTGGACTCCGTCTCGACCTGGGACTCCATCTCGGACTCCATCTCGGACTCCATCTCGGACTCCATCTCGGGCTCCGCCTCGGTCCATCTTGGACTCCATCTCGGACTCTATCTCGGACTCCATCTCGGTCCATCTCGGACTCCATCTCGGGTCCATCTCGGACTCCGTCTCGGTCCACCTCGGACTCCATCTCGGACTCCATCTCGGGTCCATCTCGGACTCCATCTTGAGTCCATCTCGGACTCTGTCTCGGTCCACCTCGGACTCCATCTCGGACTCCATCTCGGGTCCATCTCGGGTCCATCTCGGACTCCATATCGGACTCCATCTCGGACTCCACTTCGGACTCTATATCGGACTCCACTTCGGGTCCATCTCGGACTCCAACTAGGGTCCATCTCGGACTTCATCTCGGACACTTCCACATGTCATGTGTTGGTCCTTTTGGGTCCCTTTTTGGAGCCTTGCTTATTGCTCGCTTCGTGCTCGCTCCTTGAGCACTTTGTTGGGAGTTCCACTCCCGCTCTCGACCTTCCAAGTCAGAGCTTTTAGTCCAAATGTGTTACACTCGTTTGGCTTTCACTTCAGCCACTACCACGTGGCACCCTTTCCAACTCCACTTTGGGGCCTAGGGATTTTGTGTCTTACACACACCTTCTCCATCCAACAATCTACTCCAAGTGCTAATAGATCAACCAATGAGCTATAGTAAATGAATGCTACAACCCTTTTCCAACACCTCATGGGCAAACTCTCAAGGAAACAAAGTACTAATTTAAGCTTAGCATAATGGATCACCATCGAGAATCCAGTCAAAGCTACTATAATGCTACTATATGTAAGTAGACTAGCTTCACTATCAACCACTTTGGGGTTGATCATTGTTTAACTAAGCAACTTCATAAACACCTTGCTCACTATCACATATATATGAAATAGAAATCACAATAACTTGATCATCAATTGAGCAACACCATGAGTAATGCCCATATCACTACTACAAAGGTTTATGTGATTATCAAGTGCTAACTCAATTGGACAAAATGTAACATAAATGCCACACTTTACCGATAGAGACTTACAACACCCAACATCACTAACTTTTGTTCATAACATGGACAAGTTCATGCCACTCTCTTTTCGACAAAACTCAAAACTAATCCAACACCAAGATACTAAAGAAGCAATAGCAAGGTTCTCTGGAAAAGAATTGAGCATTGTAACCCAAGTCTTCCAATGGCAAACCTAGATAAAATGGTTTAGCACTTCACCGCTATCCATCCCATAACTCACCACTTGTAAGACCATCACTTTCAATATGCATTAAGATAGGGACTCTTGATTGCATACCGTGAACATGAGTCATCTCTCAAGAAAAGAAAATGATTTACGTGTTTGATCCTTCATCCCTAACAACTCTTTTTTCAGTCTCATCTTTGACTAAACCTCAAACTTGCTTTCGCACTACCTTCAGTCCAATCCAAGAAAAGTTTATGAGAGAGCACGGCAATGACTACTTGAACCAATAGACTAATCCCTATAGTCTTGATTAATCCACTTGTAAACATGCCTAGGAAGGATCCACTAGTGCCATGCTAAACAGTTACAGACCAACCTATTTGCCACTCATAGCAAACCCAGAGAAAGTTTACTTTTTCCCATGGTACAAAGAACAACTTATGGAACCACCGATAGGCTAACATTAATCCTACTAACTCAAAGTGCAACCTTGAGTTACTAATGTGCCTCACTCACGAGCCCAAGCACAAACTCGTGCAAAATGTTATACCTCAAATCCATCCTATGAGCCCAAGAGCAAGCTCAAATCATAAGGTACAAAAAGGTAACCAAAAATTTTTATACTCAAAGAACTATTGTGAAGCTTTTGCACCCAAACGTGTACCCACTCGAATCATTGTTTCCATCTCTTGTGTATGCAACGAGACTAGTTGCTTAATCTTATTGGATAGTACTCGCCGAGACTCATCCTCTGATACCAAATGTAGTGCATGTGGTTTTTACCCTTTATCCTATGGTGATTTACCATAGGATAACACCACGAAGTGGAACTTAAACCCTCTTTATGCCACGTGACACATGCCACATGTCACATGCCACGTGTCCAAAGACAGTGGTGCAGAACCCAAGTTTCAAGGCTTCCATTGAACGAAGGAACAGTGCTAAACTCCCAAGCATGGAGCCAAGGAACGACAAAACTGAACAACGGAGCAACTCCCAAATGTATAACCCAAGGAGTGAAGGGACAGGAGCCCGAAGCAACTTGGAACAGTCCTAGAGCAACTAGCATCCCAATACTAAAACTAACATGCAAAACGGAGCCAAACAGAGTCTAACGCTATTTTAGCATATCGGTGGCCTAACACGAGGATATGGGTACTCCACCAGCTAGTATGGAATGGAACTTGGGTTTAAACTTAAGCCGAACACAGAACAAGGACAGGCACGCAAGTAGGAGCTAGACTATGCCTTAGGTTAGTCGACCATACCCGACCTACCCATTATCCCTATTATACATTTGAAACCCCCCATAGCTGAGGAACACACGCTTTGGGCTTTCACCCCAAGCCTCCCTTAGTATTAGGAGTTAGTCTCTGGGACAAGCTCGAAACTTACTAAATATGGAATGGCACTAGAATGTGAATTTGGATACGGGATGAACACCATTGTGTTCAGGCCAATCTCTACATTTCGTAGATATACCAAATGAGCAAATCTAGACACTTTCCATAAATAGCATTTGGGACCAAAATGAGACTAACACAAAGGGCATGATAGCGAGGGTGTTTGGCAAACATGGTAAGCTATCATCTAGCGATATTGAGGGACTAGTCTCAATACGCGAAGGTTTTTGTCAAGCCAGTGCAAGACAGAGCAAAAGAGAACTAACAAGTTGGGCCGAGTATGCTCAACTAAATAGACACTTAGGAATTCCTTCCTTATACTCATCCGGCCAAGTACAGATGCGAAGCCCAGTTTACTAACACTTGAACAAGAGGGGTTGATAAAGAATCCAGCAATACTAACCTCCTGCCATTGTGGCAGTAAGGAAAGAGTGTCCATAAGGATTGGCCGACAAATAATTTTCGATACCCGAAGTCACATTTGCGACAGTTACTAACCTCAAAAGTATAACTCTAAACTAAAATAAAGAAATTTGAAAACCATTGCAATCCATAAAACACCATACCTATTAACCATCCTTTAAGACTCATTAACTTGAATAACCATCAATATAAACTATTTCTACATCTTCCTATCGATCAATCTCATTCATTCTCACTTCATTGTTAGGGCTAGACCCTTTTACCCAAAGTGATGGGATAAAGAGGAGAAAAAAATTGAGGAAAAAACATTGTAGAAGAAGAAAAAGTCAAAAAAAGTATCATAAAATAAATTTTTATAAACTATCAAGGTGAAAATAGGGAAATAAAAAGAAAAAAATGTGCTCAAAGTTTGGAAAATAAAAATTTATTATTATAAAATATTTCAGCTATCACAAGATAAATAAAAGATTCACACCACCTCAACACACAACTTGAAAAGGGAAAATTAATAAAAAAGTCCACACTCTCAAGGGAATATAGAAAATCCTCAACAATAATAGTAAAAAAAGGGCTCTTAGTGGCACATATAACTAAGGATACATATTCAACTTCAACCCAAAACTCTGATAAAAGTAATATAAAATTTAGAATAGGGGAATAATTAACACTAGAATTAATCAAAGATTTTACCAATGAAACAAAGTTAAGATTCTTAGCTTCATGTACATGCTCAACATTTAAATTAATATGAAGAGATTAAAAACACCCAATTTAACATTGAATTGAGAATGATAATCATAAGAGTCACAAATAATCAATATTTAAAAAAAAAAATTGCAAATGAGAAAAAGACACTAGGAACATGAGAAAGTGGCTTAGGCTGAAAAAAAAAAAATTGGAAAAAAGTAGAAGGCAAAAGAAAGTATTAAATGATAAATTAAAAGATTGATATTTACCCTACAAAAATCTTTAATTTGTCTTTAAAGCTATTTCCAAGGTAATTGAATTCCTTATCAACAAAAATCTACTCAAGTTTGTAACATCATCTTCCCATAAACTTAATCCTTGAATATTCTCCAAAAATCAAATTCCATCATCCATATTGATGTCACAATCAATGAGAGATAGTAGGATACTAAAATTAGGAAATACTATGTAATAACATCCTATAGAAGTTAACAAGAGCAACACACTAAGGATGGGAATATAATCATGCCCCATAGCACTAAATCTAATAAAGCACTATTAGTATCCTCAAGTGATATACTCTTTGATCAATGATAGTGTGGTATAGCAAAAGAAGAAAATATAATGAATATTGAAAAGGAAGAACAAATCTAATATCTACAATCTTAGATTTGGAGAAAAAATAATTAGATTAAAACAAAAACACAATCCTAAACACTAAGCAAACCATTAGAAAAAAGTTTTGCCTTCCCAAGGACAAATTGTAATGCTCTTTATATTCACAAATAGGAGTATATTAATTAGGGTTTAAACCCTTGTTTATATATAAGAATAGATTCAGTTTATATGCTATATTACTATAATTAATGTATTATATACATGCATATATTTATAGATCTTATATATAAAAATATAAATCTTTTCTATTGAATTGGAAATATGAATATATTAAAAATACTTATCTATTTATAAGCGAATAAAATATATATTGATTTAGCCATATTTCACATAATTATACTATGATTTGCTAATAGATTATAGTATATTTCCTGTATACAGAAATATAATTAAGTTCTGCTACAGAAGGAGCAGCTTAGGTGAGAGATTAGTAGACTACATGCACAAGAAGAAACCCCAAACACTTTTATTAGTTTGGAGTTCATTATGGATGAATTTAACAAAATGGAAGCAGTAAAATAAAACATTCCCAAATTGAATAAAACATGATGTGCAATTTTAAATATAATAATACGCTTTTAATTTGTGACCTTGGTTTGCTTAAGCAAACCAACACATCAACAATATGAAGTATATATTAATTTTTTTCTTTCTCTTTCTTTCTGTCAGCCCACTAGAATATTCTTGAGTCCTAATGTTTTAGTGAAAAAAAAAAAAAAAACGGGACGGACAAATGTCTTATCAGCTGAGGTGCAAACTTAAAATGCGTAATATGGAATACATGTATTTGTTTTCCAAATAGTATAATAGTTAAAAAAACAGAATAGACTTTTGTTTATTATATAGTTTTAACGGTGCACTTAGCCGCGTACCTTGCAAGCGTGAGGGCAAGCAGCAATCTTCTGCAGCACCCTGCTCTCCCTCAGTTTCCTCATCTCATCCCTCACATCCTCCACCAAAGCCATCTTGACGAGAAGCTCGCCCACCTCCTTGAGCTTGCTACACGCTTCATGGCGACCATCATGGACGTAGTGCGAGATGACAATCAGATTGTCCGTCTCAGGGCAGCCCCCTCTCCGGCAGTCGTCAACCATCACCACCTTTCGCAAATCCCTCCCCAAATTCGCCAGCTTCTTGTCCACCCTGTAGAGCCTGTGAGAGAACACGTCGGGCAAAACCTCCAAAACCCCGTCCGCATAGCGCTTGCGAGAGCCGGTCCATAGAACGATCTCGTAATGCTTGGCCATGGTGTGCAAGAACTCGTCCACTCCGGGTCGCTTGGCCACGAAGTATGAGCAAACCTTACCGCCGGGATCCGAGCCGTGGTGATCCAGCAAGCACGACACAAGTGTGTTATCTAGATCCAGCACCAAGACCGGCTTGCTGGTGCGTGGAGGAGGCAAAAAAGGAGGCTCTCGAGGCAGCGTCTTACCGTCATCGTCCACCTCTTTTACCTTGGAATCGAAGAAGCTCCAGGTGCCGTCGCGATGCTTGCGCTTGGCGTGGGAGAAGTCCGCCTCTTTGTAGCAGCTCTGGTCGCCGATGCGATTGCCCTCCACCACGCACAAGGCCTTCATCGGTTGCAAAAACCACAAAACCCTAGCCTTACATATAGTGGATGTAGCAAATCTCAACCGTTCATTACACCTTTTTCCATCTTCGTGACTTTGATGCTAGACAATGCTTTTGGAGGAGTGTCTTGAAAGACTCCATCTGATCTTCAAACTGGCTGCGCAGCTCTGGCGTCGAGATGTCGAGAGCAGCTCAAACCGGCAGCCATTTCTCGCAGCTCTCGGAGTTTGTCGTGCTGCTCTTGCGCCCGCAGTTTGATCGCATCCGAAAAAGAAGCAAAAGAAGAAGCTCACTTAGTGGAAAAAAAGAAGAGGATGATCTACCTGAGAATTCTCATCGGAGGTAAAACGTCCTCCACGCTCCATTCCTTTACGTGCTCGCCAACGATCACTCGCAGCAGCCCCTCGTACAAAACTCTAGAGTTGCATAAGGTGTCCTCTCTCGGGAGAGGATACCACTGTTATCAATCGAAAGTTAAAGATCTGTTAGATATATATACAAAAAAAACTCACATCGTTGTTCTTCTAGAGCTTTCCACAGAGATACTTCCCAGTTGGACAAACTTCTTTGTCTCGTCCAGCTTTTGCGATCGATTTCTTCCGTGTTTGATCTCCTCGACTGGCATTGAGCTCTGAAAGCTGCACAAAAAAACATCATTCTTTTCAAGCACTATCGAACAAACTAGACTTGCCAGGCAGGGAAGACTTGTCAATTCCTCCACATTTAGTACCGACGATGCCTTCCACATCGAGGACTGTATAGTTCCACTTGGACTCATTAGAGAAAAAGAAGAGAGAGATGGGATCTTGGCAGCCTTTCTCTATGTTGTCAAAGATCTCCTGACGCGCGACATCGAGTACCTCCTTCCAGTCTATAGTGTCGATAGAGATCACACCAGCGAGCTTCCGTGGCTTGGGTGACGAAGAGCTTAACCTTCCCTACAGAAAAAAAATGTAGTAATTGCCAGAGAGACTAGGATGAAATGAACAAATGACAAGTGTCTCCACGGTCAGCTCCAAATTTGCGCTTGTTCCGCCGCTCCAATGTTTCTACCATGTCTTTGGTGAAAATAGTCACGGGAGAGAAGCACTTGCGATTTTCATCGATAGAAGATTCACTGAAAAACAAAACCATAATCTAGAGAAGGACAAAAAAATAAAATTTAAACAAAAAGGTAGTGAAAAGCTTACAACAAGTATGAGAGCCATGGTTTTCATCTCCAGCTGCTTAAATCGATTGAACCCGGGCATCTGTGATTCGATTATCAAAAAAGGGTACTGTGGTGGAGTATCGTCGTGCTTGCATCCATAATATTCATATCTTCATCCTCACAATACTCATCGTCATCTTCATCGTCATAATACTTCCTCCTGATAGCCATCTCAACCTAGAACAACAAAGCGACGAACTTGAATAGTTCTCACAAGTTGCTAAAGTAAGCCCACCTTTTATCATCTTCAGTCTTCAATGTGCTTGCTCGAAAGAACCACGAGAACTATGACATGAAGGAGGAAGACGTACCCCACTACCAGCGCTTTAAAGGCGAGGCTCGTCCGGAACACGCCAAGGCTGCTGCTCAATCCTCCCCGGCTAGGATACTTTCTCTGAGGCTCTGATGGATCCATTAGCAAGTGCTTCACTCCGATCTTGTTCCTCTTCACCGTGTGAGCCAAGCTCTCCACGAGCTGATTCTTCCGTGCTTGGTTTGCATGCTCTACTCGCGCCTCCAAGTTGTCACGCTCGATAGTTAGCTTCTCGGCCTGTGCCTGGCATAGGAAGAAACTAGAACGCAAAGCTGAAGCAAGTTTGAAAACCACATACTTGCTTGGCCGTAAGTTGCTCTGTAAGGGATCGTAAGCGCCGCTCCAAGTCCTTTTCTCGCTGAGCTGCTTGACAACCGTAAGCTCGCGACAACCAAGTAATCCAAAACTCACTACCAGACGAAGGCCATGCCAGGGCCTCGTTTTCTACCATCGACAGCTCCTTTCTCGACTCTGCAGCCTTTGTTTGCCACTTTGCCTGCACGATAATGGCGCATGTCTATCATAGCATCGTGGAGGCGAGTTTATTACCAGTTCGGCTCTCAGTGACTGAAGCTCGCTCGCCTCTTCCTCCTCCAGAGGCGAGGCCTCCTGTACCTTCTCCTCTAGCTCTTCAATACTATCGCGCTGCGCACGCAACTCTTCCTCCAGGCAATCGTACTCTTCTCTCAGCTTCTGCTCCAGCTGTTCAAGCTCCTACATTCATATCACAGCCAAATAAGCTCATGAAATAAACCTTTTTTTTTTCTTTTCAACTTACCTGAAATGATAATTCAAGCTCCTGTGCTTCACGGGAGCGATCAACTGCCTGCTGCTCAGTTGCAGCCAGTGCCTTTTTGTAAGCCGCAATGTCAGATTGCAAAGTCGACTCTCTCACCTGAGCCTGGAAGAAAGCAACACCAAAGTGAGCAGCCACCACAAACGTTGCGGACACCGACACTGCAATACCTGGATGCGTGAGGCCGAGTGAGCGTGAAGCTCAAGTGCCAGTGCCGACTGCGAAGCCAATGATTCCGCGTGCAAGTGAGGCAGACCCTGTGCAATGTTTGCCGGAGGCAAGCGGTGCCTCAGCTGCTGCAAACTCCGCTGGAGCTCCGAAGCTCTTCTATCCAGCCTCTCAATCTCTTGGAGCTGGTCCGGAGTAAAAGCGAGAAACGCATTGGCGGCAGGAGATTCCGGGTCGGAACCACCTCCAACAACATCAGCTGCCCAGGCGAGCAAACCATCCATAACTTCCAGTACTTTGGTTGAGGGCGCTATCCTGAAAGTACACACAAGTTCCATTAGAGCAGCCTTAAGTATGATGATTTTGGCTTCACTTACCGATTGTAATAACTCACTCGGCTTTCCTCAAACACTGCCTACATCAAGAACCGTCCAGACTATTCTAAATACCATGTGGGACTGGTCCAAATCTGGCCGAAAATCACACACCCAGTGAGTTTAGCTGGCGGGCCTGACAAAAACGCAACAGAGATCAGATATCATGTCGAAGATGGACCCGGGATTCGGAAGCAAGGCAAAGAAGTCACCTCAAAGTGAAAGCGGCACCCTGCTAGAAAGCTGCTTGTACAAGCTCTCTAGAATCAATGCTCCAAATGAGACGAAGAAACCATCACAAAGTAAATGCCACTGGCTGATGAGCTGACGGAAAGAACAATCTGTGAGAACAGTGGAACCACACGAAATTCTCTCTGCATTTTTTTCTTTCTTTTTTCTTTTCGCTTGTTGACTTCGCCAGAGAGGAGAAAAAAATGGAAATAACTGGTAAACCAGGCCTTACAGGCAGAACAAGCAGAACAACAGGCATGATCACAGGAGATTATTCTCATTCCTCTACCCAAAATGGGAACCCAAGAAAAAAAAAATTCAAAAAAAAAACGAAAAATCGCCACTCTCACTCACACCGATCTGGCAGCTCAGGCGCGGGGCGGGGCAACTCACAGGTAGCGAGAGCGAGCGAGAGAGAGAGAGTAATTACGCTCGAAGTAAGAATGCGAATAAATACACAGCCACATTGCCATGATTGCAGCTCCAGGCCGATGAATCACGAAATCAAAGCTGGAGGAGATCGTCTGAGCTCTCACCTGAGTGAATTCCAGCCGCCGCGCCGCCGCCGGCGCTGCTCGCTCGCTCGCTCGCTCGCCGATCGTCCAAACCCTAAACAAGGCCCATGAGATCCCCAGCGCCACGTGGCACTAAGCTGGCGGCCTAGATTTTATCTCAAAGACGCTTTTAAACATTCCTTCGTGGCGTATGGCCGAGCGACGCGTGGCGCGCGCGCATTCGCGGGCAAAGTCCACAGAGACAATCAATCAAACGCCGCGCAAGCTTGCTCGTCGAGGCTGGGACGAAGATAATGCGCCTTTAGTCCTCGGATTCGCAGTCCAAATGCTAAACTACGCGCGAAATTATTCGCGAGCACGCCAGTGTTTTCCTCACTCAGTCCTTCGCAGAGTCTTTGTTGCCATGGAAGCTGCCAAAGTGGAGCATTGAAACAAGAGGCTGTTTTATAATGCAAAAGTAGCAACAAAGCAAACACTCGCCTTGTTTGTCACTCGGGCAAATCCAAGTTGTTGTTTGCGAGAGATCCTCCGGCCAGCATTTCGCCAGCGGGCGGTGTCGCCTTGCTCTTGCTTCCAGCCGGTTGCCGGCCTGTGGAGTTAAGTCCGAGAGAGAGAGAGAGAGAGTTCTCACACTCCATTCAAGATTTGAGAAACTCCAAAGTACCTCTTTTGGAGTTTTCTCGGCGTGCCATCTCCAATCTCGCCCACCGCTCCTGCTCTTTGTCCACGAATTATCACAGCTACTGGATCCCTTGGGAATGTCGAAGCGATCGCACTGTTCCAACAGCCACTTAAGTTAAGCAGCAAGTGACTAAGATAACCACACGACACCATCACCGGTGGAGAGAAATAGTACGAGAAGTCCTTGCCGGCTCACCCAAAATGGAAACGACCTCGTTCTTGTCACCTGAGAGAATATCAGCTTACACCCCAAAGCCATATAATCGATTACCTGCGCTGCCTGTGTGTCCATCCACATCCACCTCCTGATCACTTGACAATGTGCGTGTCGAGAGCTCCAGCAGTTTCAAGTTGGCGAAGGTGGCTGGCACGCAAGATCTGTCAAGCTCCGCCCCACCTCTCGCTGCGGCGCTGTACTATTCCTGCCGGAGTATCATAGCTGCTGCGATTAGTATTGCTTGTGCATCCCGCTACTTTCAAACGATATCATCTATGCACAAGGAAACAAAAAGCCAAGGGTGAGGCAAGAGCATGAAAGGAATATCGAGCAAAACAAAACCCGTGGAGAAAAACAAGGTGGAAACATAAAATAGAAAGAGGAGATGGAAGGAAAAAACGCGTTCCAGAGCAGCAGTGAATGCGATGTTACCTGCTGTGAGTGACAGTCTCTCCTTGGTATATATACACGATATATATGTCGGGTCTCCATCTCCCTATTAGAGCTGTGAGCACACAACTCCTTTCCGCGGGGAGTCCGCTGCAACCCCTGAAAAGAAAAGGAGAGATGGAATGCAGGACCGCATGAGAGTGTGCAGTGTGATACAACGCACAAATACATACCTCACAACACAAGTCCATCCTTTCTCTGATACTGTGCCAGGGGAATGCGGAGAGAAGCCACTTAAGATGTGGTCTGTTGCCCGTTTGCAAGTACCTTGTGAATCACACTCACTGTCAGTAGGATCCTGCACCTGCACACAAAGTTCCAGTAGCCAGCTTAAGGCCCAGAAGTTGTAGTCATGCACAGGAGGCCATAGAATAGAGAGCTTAACTACCTGAAAGCTGAAAGCCTTAGCGTGGAGCTCAGTACTCGGGTACTTACGCCTCCTTCTTCTTCCTCCTGCCTCTCTCTTTCTCCTTTTTGCCCGAGACACCAGAATCGGGCTGGAGGACGCTCATTGTCTCTTCTACGCAGGAAGCTTTTATATTGGATGGAGCTGAAACCGCTGCTGCCGCTGCTGCTGCTGTGATCAAGCTGTCCAATTCCAGCAACAGTTGATTAAACTAGAGGAAAAAGGAGAAAAAAATTATTGCGAGAGCGAAATATATGGCTGCTCACCTGGTGGTGCCTTCTTTCCAGCAACAGCAGCAGCAGCATCCGCAACAGCACCAGCTCCACCTCCACCTCCAGCAGCAAAAGCGAGAAGAACACGAGCCCGAGCAGCGCAATGGTGCCTGGCATAACGCACCACCAGTTATAGCTCCTGGAGCTGGCTGGCCAATGGCTTGGAAGAGCCACCACCAAAGAGCAGCAGCACCGGGAGCAGCAGCGGTGGATCATGAGTCCTGGGAGGTGAGAGCGTTTGCCGAAGATGCTGCAAGTTGTAGCGAGCAGTGGCCTCCTCGATCCTACTCATGCAGCTTCTGCGCACGGGAATTCCGCACCGCTCAAGCTCTGGGAGGACACATGAACGTCCACAGGCGCGAGAGAGCGTATGCCAATCAGCTCGGCCTCTTGCGCTCCTCCACCAACAATCCAGCGTCTGCCAGTGCTCCGGGTGATTCTTCTACCAGCGCCGCAGCACCTGCATTGGGACTTTGCTGGCTCTATCCTGTTCCAGCCCCGGCAAACGGCCCCGGTGTCTGCCACCAAGTCCCCACTACTTCAACCGTCACCACCACGTCTCCGCAAAACAGCTCGTAATCATTCTCGTCCCTTCCGAATTCTCCATCGCTTGTCCCGTATCTCGTATTCTCGTATCCCGTATCTCTTATCTCATACCGTAACATCTGCAGATTTCCTTCCTGCTTAGGAACCAGTTGGTCTGGTTCTCGTTGATACGATGTTCTAACTTCCAATTGTTTTCTTCCAGGGTCTCGAGACTCCAGCAGGTTGACAGCAAGAACCGTTTTGGGGCATTTCCTCCACCTCCGTCGTGTCCGGCTTCCACAATCGACCGCAAAAAGATGCTGCAGGACTACGACCCGAATGTAGACCTGGAGCTTCGCCTGGGACAAGCTCTGTAAGGGAGGGAAGTAAGCTCAATACAGCAGCTCTCATATACCAGCCAGCCGTAGCACACACGCATCCGATAGCAAGCACGCCAAGCAACTCCACGAAAACGAGCTCTTTGATCCAATCAGGTGACCACCAAGAAGGGAAAGAGCAACTGCACAAAAAAAAAGGAGATAGGCAATAAGAACACACAGCAGGCAGACACGCATTCATTCAGGTACTACACTTTCCCTTCCCCTTTTTCTTCACTATGCTGTTGCAAAATCGAGATAACAAGAGCTCAGCTCTAGTCTAAGTGTGCGTGTATCAACGCAGCGAACGACAGAGTGAGGAAAAAAGAAGAAAAGCTACAGAAAGAAAAGAAAAAAAGCAACAAAAAAAGAAAAAAAGACAAAAAGGAAAGGAAAGAGAAGAAGAAATGGTTGATTGATTGACGAGATTATTTTCTAACATAACCCACAACCAAGTATCCCAAGAACACAAGAAGCAAAGCGAGAAGAATTCTTTTCCACTGTGATCGATCGATCGATCGAGATCGAGATTTTTTGTCGAGCTGAAACTGTACAGAATTACTGAATAAAAACGGATGTTGCCGGCTGCAAGAGCCTTTATGACGCATTTTGTCGGATTGATTAGGCTCGAGTGGAAGGAAAAACAAAGAGGCTGAAAGCTGACCGCTTGGCTTGTTCTATCTAGTTGCTCATCGATTGCTCGATCGACACTAGCCGCGAGCTGGAAAGAAGAACAAAAATTCAAGCAAGAAAGCCAAGCCAAGCGAGCAAAGAAATCGCAAGAAATCACGAGAAAGCACGCGCTACGCAAGCGCCTCCAGGTATTTAATCCATCCAGGGAGGAGAAAATGCGGGCGACGCGATCAAAAACGAGGTGGAAGAAAGGTACTGACCTGTCGCCATCGCCTTCTCTTGCCGCCATCCAAGAACCCTAAATTTCTGTGGTTGTCTTAATTAGGGTTCTTCAAGAATGCGTGTAGCGTTGGGAACGATTATAGCGCCGCTGCCGCTGCGTCCGTGCGCTGGAAGAGTGCGATGCGCCACTGAGGCATCGGAGAATGGTAAGATCCTTTCGTCCTTGATCGAAATTTCGGGCCGCTGATTTTGCGACGGAATTTCTTTCTAGGTTCCCTTGTTGGCAAGCGCAGGGGCCCAATCGTGGCTGATATTCCCCTGGAGCAAATACGAAGGCCGCTACTCCGGACTCGATCAAACGATCCCGACAAAGTGAAGTCGCTCATGGACAGCATTGCGGAGATCGGCCTCCAAGAGCCCGTAAGAAAACTCTTTTCTTTCCTTTCCAAGAGCGATTCAAGAGCCAAGCTAGAGTGAAGTGAAGAACCAAAAACTGTGTGTGTGTGGCCAGATCGATGTCTTGGAGGTTGATGGGCAGTACTATGGTAAGTCTACGTGATCTTCTTGTGGCTGCTCTAAAATCTCTTTTGGTTCTCTTTCGCGCAGGATTTTCCGGGTGCCATCGATTCGAAGCACATCAAAAGCTCGGCCTTCCAACGATCCGGTGTAAGATCCGGAGAGCGACCAAAGAAACTCTCAGGTTTGTCAATCAAAAAACCAAGCTTTGATCTTTACGAACAAAGCTTTGGCAGACACCACCTCCGGTGAAAGTTGGAATCTCGCGAGCTTCGAAAAAATCGCGACCTCTGCGACAAAGAAAAGAAGAAAGATCTGGAGAACTTCTTAAGGTAGTATCTCAATCTGTGAACTGATCAATCTGTTCTTATCTACAGCGTCTAGCTTGTTTATTTCTACGTTAATTTCACTCGTCGAGTTAAAGACTGTCGTTCTCGAGCTTGGCTTTGGAGATCTCCGCTGCCGAATCAATGGCGAACTTTTTGAGGGAGTCCAGATCGCGAGCTCCTGGAAGAACAAGCAAAACACCATCGATCAATCGAAAGTGAACGAGAAAGAAGAACGGAGGAAGAGCTTACCCGAGTACTTCTTCACTTCTTCGCCGTTGTAAAAAATCTTGAGAGTCGGGTAAGCGTTAACTCCAGCTTTCTCGCAAACCGCTCGATCAACCGTGCAATCCACTCTCGCGACTTCCACACCGGCCTCGCTCTCGATCGCCTTGCCGAGCTCGTCCCAGGTCGGGGCCAATCGCTTACTGCGCAAGAGCAAATCGATCCATCCATCCATCGGGAAAAAAAAATAAAGAAAAGAGCTCGCGAAAGGAATTTGTTACCAGTGGCCACACCACGGCGCGAAGAACTTGATGAACCACACCGTGTCTTGCTCCTTCACCTGGAGAGCGATCAAACAGCGAAAGAATCAAAGATTTCGGTCAAAATCTCTCGAAATTTTGGAAAACGTACAGACCTTATCAGTGAAAGTAGCATCGTTGAGCGAGATCACCTCAGCTCCAGCAATCGCCGCAAAGATCGCGGCCAGGGCAATCGCAACAACCAATCGCGCCATCGAAGATCACGGCGGGGGACGAAGAACACAAGAGAGGCCAAAAAATAAATAAAATCCCCAAACCCTAGAATCAAGGTGCCCTAAATACAAGTGCCACGTGTCACAGTTCATGCGGTAGTTCACGTGAACGCGGCAGTTTGGGCTTTCCTTTTGGATCTTTGCTGCCCTGTCCAGCGGTAAATCAGCGCTCCTCCCAAATTCTTGGATCTTGGCTACTCTGGAGCTCGATCGGGCCTCACTCCTCGCTCTCCAGGTGGCGGATTTGGCAGATTGGGCACAGGAGAGGGGCAATGCGATGAGCAAAGAATGCGCAATCGCGGGAGGAAAACCTAGGGAGAAATCGGCGAATCCGCGGGATGGGGCAGCAATCGGAGCACCTGGGTCGGATCTAGCTCCAAAAGGGTTGCTGGATCTGGGCGGCGATCGGCGACGCTGAGCCGGGATCGCCAGGATTGGGGATGGCCAAGAAGATGGTTCGCCACAGGGGGAGCGTGGCCACCGTCCAGCAGCGCTCGGGCAGCATATATTTCCCTCCCGGCGCGGCCAAGCCCCCGGCGCTGGTGGTGAATGCCGGCCCCAACGTGAAATTGGAGCCGTGGAAGCCGATTCGATCGGCGGAGAGCGCCGAGAAGAGCGTGGGCGGTCTGGGCGCCGGGACGTGGATCTCGCCCACGGGAGCGCTGCGCGGGAGCATTTGCCCGGCGGTGGATGGAGGCATCGCGTTTTGCATCGCGCCAACGTTCTCGGCGCCGGCGCCACAGACGGGGCCAGTGTCGCCCAAGATCCGGAGCTCGTGTGTGAGGACGCAAAGGCTGGTTTTGGCTTACAGGGACAAGGAGTCTTTGATAGAGGAGGTGAAGGATTTGAGGAAGGCTTTGCGAGAGCAAGCCGACTACTTCAAGGTCCACAAGGTCCATGTCTCCACCATCGATCTGGAAAACAGGCAAGCACTCCATCCCATTCCATCTCTTCATTCTCTTGTTCTTTGTCAAGCTCTCTCTTCTTTCCTAGAGTTTGCTAGTGTTCTCTTTTGTTCTTGTGTGTTCTAGAGCTTTTGCTCTTGGTTGTTCTTGCTAGTGATCAAAGTGGAACTTTGCGAGCTATGGATCAAACGTTCTTTCTTACTGCAGGAAGCTTGAGAAGGACATTGAGGAGCTCGAGATGCTTGGTCTAGAAGGAGCTCCTCGCACTGGAAGTGTGTCTAGATTGAGAGCTAGAATCTGTGGTTCGTCCTTGCTTTTGTCCTCTCAAGCTTGTGAGAAATTGTGATTGTTCTTCTTCCTCTCTCCTCTCTTTCTTGTTCTACTCACGAAACTTTCTTCTTCTTTCACGGCACAGGATTGAAGACTCGTTTAGGCGACCTGAGAAACACGTACGAAGCACAGCTCGACGAGCTCAATTTGCTACGCAAGGACATCCGCGTGACGAGAACAAGAGTAAGAATATCATGCGAGTGTTTTTGCCAGTTTTTTCTTTCAATGCAAGCTTCTTCTTTCTCCATATTAACACTCGGTGGCACAGGAAATCAAAGTGGAGCGAGATATCTTTGCCGAGGAGATTGGACGGCTCCAGAGGCTGATCGAGCACCTCAAGCTCTTGCGTGACTACGTTGTCAACGAGAACAAGAAGCTGGCCAGAGTTCGTGACAAAGTCATCCGGTTGGAGATCGCCAACCAGCACCTCGAGGGTTGCATCTCTGTAAGTTGCAATGTTTCCTTATTTCTAGTCCTAGACCAGGATTTTTCTTTCAAGTTCGTCTCCTTTCTTCTCTTTTTTCTGTGCGTGATTTTCAGTCAAGATTCGATTTTTACAGCTTATGTTTGTTTTGCCTCCTTGTTGTCACAGCTTTCCTGCTACAAAACTACTTTTTCTTTGTTCTTCCTTTTACTTTCTTGACAAACTGCTAGAGCTGTTGTTTTTTCTCAGAACTTCCCGAGCGATCAAACTTCTAGCTTAAACTTCACACTCGAAGAAGATGGTGATCGATCGACTCTAAAACTTTGGTTGGCATTGTTCCAGGTGGTCCAGGAGACGCTGAAGAAGGCTCACTCCAAGATCGAGACGTGTAAGATCAAGACCAAGGAGTATCAGACCCAGGCCGGGATCGACGGTGACAAGTGCAAGGGGCTCCAAAGCCAGGCGGACAGCCTCGAGGCGGAGCTGAGCAAGGAGAGGTTTGAGAAGCTTGCGTCGGAGAAGAGGGTGAACTACTTGAAGCGCAAGCTTTGGAAGGCGGAGCACGACTTGGCGGAGTTGGATCCCAAGCAAGGCAAAGTCGACGGCTCCTGCCAAGTCAATTATCCATCGCCACGGGGATCGCCATCGCCTTCCACTCCAAAGTCCGTCAAGTGATGGCCAACAACATGGAGTTTTTGAGTTTTTGGTTCTCCACACACAAAGCTTTTTTGTAGGCGATGTTCTTGTTGTACAGGGAAGAGAAAAATGGAAATTTATGACAGAAAAAAAAACGATTTTTTGTTCTCCGTCGTCCTGAGGTTGTGTTTGATGTTCGTTTATTCACATTACCTTAAATAATTCAATGTTTTGGAGATGCCGCGCGCGCTCTACCATCTGAGCTACATCCGCTTGGCAAGAGGCAAGAATTATTAACTAAATAATTTAATTAATATGATTCATATTATCTTAAAACACAATAATTCAAAAATCATTAAAGCAACAAAAAAGTATATTCTCAAAGCCATACTTTTTCCTTTGGAGATGCCGGGTATCGATCCCGGTGCCTCTCGCATGCTAAGCGAGCGCTCTACCATCTGAGCTACATCCCCATGTTGGGAATTTATACCAATACCATATAGTTCAATCTAATAGAATTTTATCGGCTACTATCTACAACGAAGTATCTTCCATAGACAGCCACTAACGTGTTGGATCGTGTATGCTTTTCCATGCTATGCTACGAAATGACAGTGTGCTTACAAGTTGCGCTTATCTAACGGCTGACACCTCACTGGCACCACTCATCAACGGCTCCCAGCAATATCCACCTGGTATATTCGTCGGCTGAGTTGGCAGTGGCAGCGGGACTTTTCCCTGATTCTCCCCCGCATTTCCCTTGGGGGATCATGGCGAGATGGAGGGTATCGCCATGGCCCCCGGCGCAAGCAAGGGCAGCGCATAGGGTTAAGGCGCGGTGAGAGGGATTTTATGCTGCGCGCCGCGCTCCTGCATTGATCGATCCGCAATATCGCAGCTCGATCGCCCGGATCGAAGATCTCTGGCGATATTTCGGCTGTCAATGTGAATTTCTCCGCTGGCATTGTGAATCGATCGCGGATCCAGGCGCGACTTTTTCTGAGCCGCGCGGCAATTTTCTGGATGGATGGTATCGATCGATCGATCGCTCTCAGCAGGTTTGATTATTTCGTCGTTGATATCCAGGAGTCGTGCTGACCGATCTTTCTGTTTTTTCCATTTTTTCTCTTTTTGATCTGTCGACATCCAGGCAGTTTCGCTGGAATGTGAGTAAAGTCCATTGCAATTACCTTCCTAGGTGAGAGCTTCTTACATTCAAGATCTTCGGCTTGACTAGTTTTTCTAGTGATTCGCGGGGATGATATATTGCTACTTAGCGGCTGGGAGAGATTTTTTTAGATTTGGAGCTTTTGGTGGGTGATGGTTGACAAGGATTTTCGTACGGGCTTGGACAAGATCTAAGTTGGAGCTACTAGAACAGGAATTCTTGGTTGGGAAGCGAGAAAAGGATAAAAATCCAGCAGCACAGGGATCAGATCGTTTCTTCCGGGAAGAAAAAAAGTTCTAGCGGTGGGAACTTATGCAGACATGGAGGAAGATCGCTTTGGCTGTGGGTTTACCCATTGCCAGTTTGCTGCTCGCTACTTTAGTCATCACTTGCGTGCTACGAGCTCTCAAGACGAGAAGGTTTCCAAAGCATCCGAGACTTCCAAGAGACAAGCACGATCTAGATGGTGATGGGGGCGGTGGGCTTTTCCCGTATGACAGATCGTTCTCGGGTATGAAAGGACTGGATCTAGCAGCTATGGAGGGAATCCAAATGGCCGCAAGGTGGAGGGGTTCGTATCCAGTGAGAAGTTTCGACTGGCTCGAGTCGACTTATCTCTTAGCCGACGCTATTGACCGGGGATGGGCGGCATTTGCGTTCACGTACCATTGTTCTTCGCAGTGCCCGGTTTCGTCCGCGGATGCGTTCGTGCTTTGCACGAAGTGCTGCCTTGGAGAGGCCTTCCAGCCGGAGATCGCTTGGGAGATTGGTCCAGGGTCCGATTACATGCAACTTATCAGGCTCAATCCAAGGCTCGCTCGTCCGGCAGCTCTGCAACTAGACGCTGATGTCCAAGTTGTGCTCATTCAAGCTCTACAGTCGGCACTGCCTTTGCCCGGCCCCCCGTCTGGCGCGTTCCCTCCCGAAGGATACTTTGAGATAACCATCGTTGCTGTTGGTTCCGAGGAGAGGAGCGTTCTAGCGTCCGAGATCTCGTCTTCCACGGACAGCGAGAACATGAAGTTGATACTGAGACCGTCCCCGTCGGAGAAGTATCCGCTCACGCAGTCGGGAAGCAAGGGTAATGGATTCCATCAGCGAGACTCTAAAGCTTCCTCCACCAAGAAGATCGTCCAGACGAGGATTCAAGCTAATGGCCACGACAGAAAAGCGTTTGATCCAACGACGACAACAACAACAGGGATTGATCAAGAAGATGGTAATGAGAAAACTCGAACTTTGGGGGTGGGATTTAGTCCGGGTGCTGCTCCTCCGTTCAGGTTGCCAGGCCTGGAACAAGGATCCGTAGGCTTGCACTCCGACGGCCGCATCTTTCTCAATGGTGAGCATGCGTTTGCGAGGGAAAAAAAACTATTCTAACTAATTCCATCGTGTTTTCTACAGGGATGCTTCAAGTCGATAGCCATGACAGCAAGCTCCTGCGGAAGAAGAAGTTCGGATGGGCGAGCACTACCAACACAACAATAGGCTGCGGCTACAGCCCGCAGTCGAGACGATTCTTTTTCACTCTCGATGGAGAGCTTGTGGGAGAGCTGAGCTGCAACGATGGTAGCAGCAGAGAATTTGGCTATCCTCTACATGCAACAGTGGCATCAAACTACGACGTGACACTGCTCGTGAATTTCGGCCAGTGCTCCTTCGAATTCATGCCAGCAAACGACCACAGAGCGGCCGACCCGAGCAGCTATAACGGCCGCAGCAACACCACCACGACCACGACGACCACCACCAACGTTTTAAGCAGTGCCAGCAAATCCAGCACCGCCATCAACGGTGGCGAGGGCAGCGAGCTCTTCTCGATTCGAAGGCTCGACTCTCACTGGTGGTCGGGCCGGAGAACGTCGTCGCTCTCACACCCGGAGGCCGAGAGTGACCTGTTTGAGATCTCTCTGGGATGAAGATGGCATCCAGGAAAGTTTTACTGGGAAGAAGAAGCCAGGAGATGTTCTCGAGCAACTCGACCATCACAGCAAGCGTTCAAGCGAGGACCAAGTTAAGTTTCTGCTGCTCTCGACCACCACCATGGCAACGAGAAGGATTAAGTCACGGTCAGAAGAGACTTTTGGAGAGCATTGGACAGGACTAGAGCAACCATTCCAGGACAGGATCAAGTCAAGCCAGTGACACAGTCAAGAACAAAAGGATCAGAGACGTGAATGGTGGTGGCGTGGTGGAACTTTGACACGATGATCCAGAGGGAGTCAGTCAGCCCGACACGCTGCGTGCCAAGTATAAAGCTCGCCAGAAAACACGCATTTCTTTGTGGCGAGCTCTCGAATTGGCACGCAAGGAGCCAGGCAGAACCAAAGTTCCATTACCTTGACGATCGATCGCGCGCGACGAAGAACTTGGTTGAGGAGCAGCGCTACTGTTCTTGCGAGATCCCCGGCACGCAAGAAGGAATGTGGAATGTGAGAAGGAAGTGTGGCGATGGGGTTTTAATCACCAGGGAATGACAAGGGAGTAAAGAATGCTGCGCGCTCACGAGCGTGACGATCTGGCATCTACCAAGTATGCGACCATAGCACATGGAGCCACTGCTCGTTTCGTTGTCTCGTCCCGTGATCTCACACACACCCCAAAACGTTTTCGCATTTTATTATAGTCTGGACACTATGGTAATTTACTTAGTGGAACCTATATTGTTGTTTGTACCTACATGTTTTAGATCATGAGCGCAGCATAAGGTCGAACCCTGGACCTCAATGAGAAGAGATACAGAAAATCGAACAAGACTAGTCTTGAACTTGAGCTTTCAATTACACTCCCTCGACACGTTTCGAAGGGGATTCACGTTCAGTTCTTCGCAAGTCGTCCTTGTAACAAATCAGAGTTACGGCAAGACAACGTACGTGCCAATCCCAGCATTTCGTCGATCCTACAAAGCTCTGGTAGAGTTAGTACAAATGTTTTTACAACAGGTGGGAAAGGAATATCCTTCTTGAAGCACTGTATCCTTGAGCATGTCCTTTGAGCTCAAGATTGATCTCTTGAGTTGCTTTGCCCTGAAATCTCCATGGCTAAGATCACAAACTGGTTTAATTTGCACCCACTGGTATGCACCTCAAACAGCGTGGTATCCTTGTCAACAACTGTGAACGAGTGAAATACCGGAAGCTCTTATCATATGATCGATTTCAAGCGATTCCAAACTCCACACGATCATTCTAACAACTCTCCCATCTCGGGCACAGACCCTTCGCCATCTAAACCACTATAAAACCTAGAGTTTAAATCTAGTTTAATGCCACATTAGGGCGCTCTGATTAGGAATGTCCAGGGTCCTCATGCATTGGCAAAAGTGCAGGCCTTCGATCTGAGAGGAGGTGGTCGAATCAACTTTAAGAGGGAGCTGAAAGTTGATGCGTCTGATTTTACTGTTCGGTTTGAGCTCGGGGGATCCGAGAAAGCCACGTTTTCGGATCCGTGGGAACTGTTTCTGGAGAGGGTCTTTTCACGCAAGCAGATAGAGGCATTGCAACGCCTGGACTCGGGGGAAAGGTAGTCATCCATGGAGAGCTGGAGTTACTTTTCCGCTTTCTTTCCGAGCAGCTCGGGGGTGACTATTGGTTTGGGGTATCGAAACTTTGGTCTCCTCTATGCTCGGCAACTGTTGACTACTGGACGACGAGACTTAATAGTTGTTTCCCCTACCTGGGCTCCCATGGCAAGTCTTTTGACATACTCGATTACTTGGTTGGGGGATGTTTTCTGTCCTGGAGAAGGATGTGAGCAGCGCAATGGCAAGGGATGCCTCGGTCAGCATCTTTCGGCTACGCTCAAGGCATTGCTTTTAGAAGCAGATGAAGATGTTTTGGATCACTTGGGGATTTTGTCTGATGAGTCTGTTTCTTCTCTACGCCGATGGAGGAGTTTATCATACTTGTGTGGCTTCGATCGTGTGAACAGAATTGCCAATGGGAAGAAGTTTACTTCTCATTTTAGTGATATGGTATAACATTTTCTTCATCAGTGCCAGCACTCCACTTGTCTTCCTTGCCCTTGGTATAGAAATTTGCTCAGTACTTCAGATTTTGATCATTTGTCTATCAAGATTGCGAGCACCAGCTCTTCACGACAAGTTGGTCTTGATCTTGATGGATGGTACTCCTGATCGTTGATATGTTGGGATGGCATTTGGTAATGCTTCTTGGATCTTCAAAGCACTTTTATGAACCCGAAAGGAGCCTTTTAGCCAGTAGCTCCCATCGTAAAAAAAGATAAAAATTGCTAAACTCTTAATATTAGTAAATAATGATTTAGTTAAAATAGTAATAATTTAATTAAAAATAGTTTTGTGATTATTTTAGTAATAATAGAATTGCTAAGGGGATGTAGCTCAGATGGTAGAGCGCTCGCTTAGCATGCGAGAGGTACCGGGATCGATACCCGGCATCTCCATTTATTTTATGTACGAGACAAATTTTTAACAGGGGAGGAATATTAAGATATTTTTTTCTAGAGGCTTCTAAGGTTTAGAGAGGGCGAGTTTAGGGCAGGAGCGCAAGCATGGCGGCCAACAATGCGCTGCTCCCACATCGCTCGCCATGCCTAGCGGCGGCGCCTCTCTCGGTAAGCTCCATTTCTCGTCGCGAATCTGTGGCCTTTTTGTGAATTTCTCCTCGATTGCTTGTTCTAGCAGCTGGGCCGGCCTTCCGGCTCGTCGCAGGGGAAGCTAATTGGGAGAGCTTCGGCAGTGGGGCTGCGAGCGGTGTGTCGGCCGAGGCGGAATAGATTTGTTGTTCGTGCCAATGCCAAGGAGATTGCCTTCGACCAGGATTCGCGAGCAGCATTGCAAGCCGGGATTGATAAATTGACCGATGCTGTTGGCGTCACGCTTGGTCCTCGGGGTAAGAAAAAGGCTTCGTTTCCTTCTAGCTTTCCCTTCATGCCCTCTTTTCTTCCTTTCCAGGAAGGAATGTGGTGTTGGATGAGTTTGGAAATGCTAAAGTCGTCAACGACGGTGTTACGATTGCTCGAGCAATTGAGCTTCCAAATAACATGGAAAATGCGGGTGCTGCTCTCATCAGAGAGGTAAGCTTTTTTTTTCGTCCTCATTTTGCTTTCTTTTTTCTCTCCGCGTATCTTATCAGTCTTTTTTATACAGGTTGCGAGCAAAACGAATGACTCAGCTGGCGATGGCACGACCACCGCGTGTGTATTGGCACGAGAGCTCATCAAAATGGGACTTTTGTCCGTGACTTCGGGAGCTAATCCAGTGGCAATCAAAAAAGGCATTGACAAAACTGTCTCTGCCTTGATTGAGGAGCTCAAGGATAAGTCGAGGCCAGTCAAGGGACGGGAAGACATTAAAGGTTAGTCTATGCATGTCACAGTTTTTCTGGTTCTCAAGTATTCCTTCTTTGGTTGCAGCTGTGGCTACTATTTCTGCTGGAAACGATGATTTTGTTGGAAACATGATTGCCGATGCGATTGACAAGGTCGGCCCCGACGGAGTACTTTCTATCGAGTCGTCGTCTTCGTTTGAAACGTCCGTTGATGTGGAAGAGGGGATGGAGGTGAGTCGAATTGGTATTTATTGGCTGAGCTTCATCTCACACAAACGTTTTGCAGTACGATAGAGGATACATCTCTCCACAGTTTGTGACCAATCCAGAAAAGTCGACAGTAGAGTTCGACAATGCCAAAGTTCTAGTCACGGACCAAAAGCTCACAACCATCAAGGATATATTGTCGGTGCTGGAGAAGACTTCTCAAAAGAGTGCTCCGCTGCTCCTTATCGCCGAGGATGTGTCCGGAGAAGCTCTGGCCACGTTGGTCGTGAACAAGCTCCGGGGTGTTCTCAACGTTGCAGCAACCAAGGCTCCTGGCTTTGGAGAGCGGAGAAAAGCACTCCTTCAGGACATTGCCATCATCACAGGTATACAAGAGTTTTTCTTTTCTTGTTGTAGTTTGAGTTTTCATTTGCGTGATGTTGTAGGCGCTGAATATATTGCTTCTGATCTTGGGCTAAAACCCGAGACCGCCACTTTCGAGCAGCTGGGAACAGCACGCAAAGTTAAAATCACCAACAACTCAACAACGATCATTGCCGACGTCGCGAGCAAGGACGAGATCCAAGCTCGGATCGCTCAGCTCAAGAAAGAACTTGCAGAAACCGACTCAGTCTATGACACGGAGAAGCTATCGGAGAGAATAGCCAAGCTTTCCGGTGGAGTGGCAGTCATCAAGGTACGGATTTTTTTCTTTTGTTCTTCTTTCTCTAAACTCCGAATCGCGGTGGTCTCTTGTAGGTTGGTGCTGCTACCGAAGTAGAGCTCGAGGACAGGAAACTACGCATCGAAGATGCGAAGAATGCCACCTTTGCCGCCATAGAGGAAGGCATCGTTCCAGGCGGAGGAGCAGCCATGGTACACCTCTCGGCCTCTGTGTCGAAGATCAAGCAAAGCTTGCAAGACCCCGAGGAAAAGATTGGAGCTGACATCGTAGAGAAGGTAACTTTTCTCTTATCATTTGCTTTGTTTCTCACTTGGATCATACACACAGGCTCTCTTGTCCCCGGCAGCTTTGATCGCGCACAACGCTGGCGTGGAGGGAGCCGTGGTTGTGGAGAAGATCCTGGCGAGCGAGTGGGAGATTGGCTACAACGCAATGACCGATGTTTATGAGAACTTGCTCGAGGCTGGAGTGATCGATCCTGCCAAGGTAACTCGTTGCGCTCTCCAGAACGCAGCGTCGGTGGCGGGCATGGTTTTGACGACCCAAGCAGTGGTAGTGGAGAAACCAAAGCCAAAGACGCCAGCGCCAGCAGCTCCACAGGGAATGACCATTTAAAACGATGAAGAAAATCTCCGCGGAATGGAGGAAAGTTTTGTATAATTTGCTTATGAAAGAGTTAAGCATGATTATTTTGTGGTAATATAATCTCTGTTTAATTGTTCTCGAATATTCTTGCTTAAAAGTTTTTGGGTTGTGGCTTGTCGCTCCCCATTTTAGGGTTCTTTGGGGAGTGTAGGTTTTTTCTTTTGGCGCTCCCCCGCGCCAGCTCGATCCAGGTTCTAGATTCCGGAAATCGTGCGATAGAATTTGGCGCTCGTCCCTGCCGATCGAGGTAACAGAATTCCCCCTCTCCTCCGCCCTGAAATATTTTCTCGTTCCGAGCGCGGAATTCCAGAATGGGGCACTCTCCATCGCCTCCGCCTCCTCTCGCGAGAATCAATGGCGAGGTCGCGGTATCAGCAGCGGCAGCGGCCGAGGGAATCGGGCCGGAAGTGTCTAGCATCGATCCATCGTCCGAGGAAATCATCATCGACGCCGCTGCGGTTGCCGAGGAAGGTGCTGCCAATTCTTCTGCTCCAAATTCTTCTTCTTCTTTGTGGTCATCTTTGATATCTTCCACTCTTGGGGTTTTTGATGCACGGGCAGGAGCCGCGAAGGCAAGGGACAAAGGATTAAATTCCTTGGCTGGGTCACTGCAATGGACTGCTGCGGTGAGAAGGGCTGTTGGGCCCGTGAGACGAATCCAGGAATGCCTCATGGGAATGAGAGGCGGGAATGGGATCTCTTCGGGCAGCGCCATTTGGCTGCTCGGGGCTTGCTACAGGATGGGTGCTTCTTCGACCAGCAGCACGGATGAAGAAGCCAAGGAATCAACCTCGTCTTCTCCCGAGGCTGTTGCGGATTTTTTGCTCGACTTTAGCTCGAGGATCTGGATTACTTACAGGCAAGGTAAGCTTTTTGAGCTTTCTATTCAAAGAAGGAAAAGCAAAGCCCGAGAGTACGTGCTTTGGTATGGCAGGATTTGAGGCTATCGGTGAATCGAAGTTCACGAGCGATGTTGGATGGGGGTGTATGATCAGGAGTGGACAGATGCTCTTTGCTCAGGTGACTTGTTTTTCCGTTCTCTTCTTTCATTTACGTGAAAGGTCTTGTTTGTTTTGTTTCCTCCAGGCTCTTGTTTGCCATCGGCTGGGACGAGGGTGGCGGCGAGGAGAACAGGTTGGTGCACACATTTTTCTTGCTGCTACATATTTTGCTTGCACGGCCTGCCTTGGTGACTGTTTGTATGATGGCTCTGGTTTGGACTTGGCGTTGCAGGATAGCTCATGAGATTGGTCAAATGTTGGTGATGCAGCCTTATGCTCGGGAGTACCTCGAAATCTTGCACAGCTTCGTGGACTCTCCTTCTCCGGCGTGCCCGTTCTCTATTCATAACTTTATCCGTGCGGGCAGTCCTTACGGCCTGGCTGCGGGGTCGTGGCTAGGCCCGTATGCGCTGTGCCATGCGATCGAAGCTCTGGCTAGGAACGATGGCCGCGGACGAGAAGGGGAGGATCATCTGGCCGTGTACGTGGTTTCGGGTGATGCACACGGAGAACGAGGTGGAGCTCCGGTTCTCTACAACGTCGACGTTGCTGGGAAGTGTCCAGTGTTGATACTCGTCCCGCTTGTCCTGGGCCTGGACAAGATCAATCCTCGGTACGTTATTTTTGTGGCGAAATTCTTGTAGTGAGGCTGCTTGGAATACTCTGGCACAGATACCTGCCTTCGCTACGAGCGACGTTTGCTTTCCCACAAAGTGTTGGGATTGCTGGTGGAAAGCCTGCTGCGTCTGTGTATTTCGTTGGCGTCCAGGACGACCAGGCCTTGTACCTCGACCCGCATGAGGTGCAAAAGGTAAGTGGAAACGCTCTCCATCTTTTCGATGTTTCGGTTTCTCACACCACGCTGCTCTCTAGGTGGTGAGCGTTTCAGGCGAGAGCTTGGAGTTTGATTCGGCATCGTACCATTGCAGGTGTGATAGTTTCTCGTGCATGAAAACCTCTCGCTGGTAGTGACGATTTGGTTTTGCAGTGTGGTGAGGAAAATGCTACTGGATGCAATCGATCCTTCTCTAGCTCTAGGATTCTACTGCCGGAACAGGGGTAAGGCAAAAGCGTTAGTGTCGCGTGTAAGCTAACGTTTGCTTGTTGTGCGTAGAGGACTTGGATGACTTGTGCGCGAGAGCTTCGGAGCTGGCGAGTCAATCCAATGGAGCGCCAATGTTTACAGTGGCGGAAGGTTTTGGGAGGACGTTGGCAAAGGAGCAAGAGACGAGCGAATCGACGAGCGAGTTGAGGCTGGACAAGCTGAATCTGGGAATGGATTCCACGAGCGAGGAAGACTGGCAGATTCTTTGATTTGATACGATTTGATGCACCAAGAGAAACGAAGCTTGATGTTCGTTCGTGTACAGCGATTCTTTTTCCTTTTAATCACACAGCGGCAATAACCTTTAGGTTCTTTCTTTCATTACCAACACGCCAAGTTCCATGATATTTTATCTGAAGACTTTCATTGACCATGTTAACATTGCATTGACCGAAGATAAACCATTCTGAAGTCTTTCATTCACCATGTTAACATTGCATTGACCGAAGATAGACTTTCATTGACTTCTCATTGACTATGTTAACATTGCATTGACTGAAGATAACATTGCATTGACTGGGTTGAAAAACCTTCCTGCTTTGACAGACAGCCAGACCTTAAGACGCATGAGAGTAATGAAGCACCAAAAGACATAGAAACGCGGGAGATTCATGAGAACCACGCATCCTGCCGCTGCATTTTCATCTCCTTCCTGAGACGCATCCTGAGCTCAAAGTCTTCCTTGGTCAGATCCATGACCGAGTCTCCAATAACAAGCCTGAGGAGACCATCGAACAGCCTGCGGCCGCCGGGATCGCGACCTCCCCCGACCACCATCCTGGGTAGCCGGAACCAAGTAGAGCACAAGTAGAATTTCCCAACAAGCATGGGGCCATCTTTGTACACTGCAGCCGGGTTATCACGATAGCAGCGTCGGTAAAATGCCGTTCCGGTCTTAAGCTTCACTTGCAGCGCCTCCAAATTCGCCGAGGACTGCCCTGTCATAGCCTGGTGTTTCTGGAACTGTTCCATAGACTCGCTTTCGATCGTGCCATTGCGAATCTCTACGCAGCCTTCAGGGACAAGGATCCCATACGTCCATGTTGCAGAGGCCATGACAAGCACATAAATCACACTTCCGTGACCTTTTCGCAGGTTGTCAAGGCAGTGCTTCACAGCGTAGAAGCCTCCTCGAAAACGTCCATTCCACTTGAGCTTGTCTTCAAAGAAGTTTCGTTCTAGAACCGCTGCCACCTTGTCCGGGTTGCCACGAGCAGTGATGCCGAGCTGAGGATCATCGAAGACGTGGATGACACCGCCCGCAGAACCGGTTGGAACGTCTTTGAGACCTCCTTTCACTTCCACAGCTTCCTCGTCATCTGAGTCATCTTCACCAGGATGATGCGGTTCTGGCACTTCCAAGTACATGCCTTCGTGCTCCTCGGATCCAGTCTTTCTGGGCTTCGGCCTGCCAATATCACGGATGTCCTCGTACCGCCATTTCCTCTTTCCACAGCATTCTTCATGCTTCTGCAAATCGTACCTGGAGGGCCTCGTCAGCTTCTGGAGAGGCTCCAAAAACGCAAAATGCAAAGGAAACGCTTGTTTCTCATTCTCCGGGGCCTTGTAAGCGCTGATGGCATCGAACAGCCTACTGATCCACTTCTTCCTCGCAACCCGAGTTGCCTCGTCGTCAAGCACAGCACCCTCGAACTTGTCTGGGACAGGAAATGGGTGGCCTTCTGGAATTTCCTCCACATCAATCAGCGGGAAGTTAGCTCGGAACAAATCTTTGTCGTAGAAGTGAGGGGCAATCTCGGCAGGATCCGTGACAAACCACTTCTTCCTCTTGCTTGTAGTAGACACCGATGGCGGCTGGCTCACGCTTTGCTTCTTTACCTCTTCCACAGTCTGCTTCAACCCTTCAACACGCTCACTTGCTCGGGCAGACTCGGCAGTCTCTTTGGTTTCCTCAGCCAACTTCTGCAGTGCATTATCCGTGGCCCTCGAAGCCACTGCGGCAGCAGCAGATTTCCCCTTGCGGTGCTCAAGTATTCGCTCTTTGGGCTCCACAACCTTCGGATAACTCTTGTACTACACAGGGGAAAACGAGCTAAGAAAATAGAAAATCTAGAATTGAAAGCTTACACTGGGCCTTGACATCTCGCACTCTAGAGCATTCACGGAAACAACCCTAACTTAACGCTTATTTATTTTGTGAAAATCGATTAGAAACGGTGGCCACGTGTACGTTGTAGAGAACCGGAGCTCCACCTCGTAATCACCCGAGACCACCTTGCGGAAGTGTCTGCTGGGCCTACGTTTTCTTTCTTACAGTGAGCATTTCTTGGAATAAAGCGACGTTTGCTTTCCCACAAAGTGCCGCTCCAAGGTCTTTTCGTTTTCTCACTCAGTGTGAGCTTGGTTGCAGGTGTGATAGGTTCTCGTGAATCAAAACCTCTCGCTGGTCGTGGCGATTTGGTTTTGCAGTAATGCCACTGGATACAATCTATCCTTCTCCCTTGTAGTTTTGAGCCGTGCTTTCTCAGATTTTGGTTTCTCGCGCTGGGTTTCTACCGTCAAACACAAACAGTAGAAACCCAGTGCAAGAGAAGGATCTGTTTTGACAGTAGAGACCAATCGCATCACAAGGCAAAGCGTTAGCGTTGCAACATTTGCTTGTTAGCTTCGGAGTTGGCCGTTGGAAAAGGAAAATTAAGCTCCATTCCTTTCCTAAAGCTAAATTATTATTAAAAGTAGTAAAAACCTTTACAAAGAAAAGTATATGAGTTTAAGCTTCATCAAGGGGTGCCTCCTTGAACCTCCTCTTCCTGAAGTTCTCGAGAGGATTCCTTTCCCGCCACTCCAAGCTCGGGTACTTTGTGTTGAGATCGTTAGCAAACTCCACAATGGTTTTAGCAGCCACAACATTGTCCCTCAGCTCCTTCGGAAGATCTGCTTTCTTCAAATCAGCGACGCACTGGAACTCGCAAGGCTCCCTTCCGCCAAAGAAAGTAAGCAGCGGTGGATCTTTGGCTCGCCCTGGAACGTTGTGGATAGCCGAAATAACTCCAACCATTCGTCCCGAAGTACTTAGAACCGGGCACCCTATAGCCATGGCACCCACGGCCCCCATGGACAGTGCGAGCTCTCCATGCATCCCAATGTCATCATAGCAAACCATCTTGATCACTCGGAATTCTTCCAAGGCCGCCACGAGCTCTGAAACCTTGGGCTTGGCTTTGCTTCGAATGGTGATCCCTTGCTTGACACATAGCTGTTTGAGATCCATAGAGGTTGGACGTTTCTTGGGGACATCCATACCCAGCTGAAAGGCGTAAAGGATCTGGTCACAGTCGGACACCGCTACATGTCGGTCGAAACACTTCTTGCCATGGAATGTTGAGGTCTGATCCTCAATGGGAACTAGCACTGCCGTAAAGGAAAACTCGTCTATATCCATAGCTCTGGCTGAGTACTTGAGCTTGAGGAACTTGAATTCCACCTCAAAGACGTGGTCTGGATCCCCACGGGGCTTGGGAAGACAGGAAATCGATGTGAGAATCGAGCCATCGGGATGAATCAAAGCGCCTCCTCCCACCAGAGTCCCCTGGAAGAACACACGGGCCACGAGATCCTGGAACCTGTCCCGCATCGCAACAGCCTCTGGCTCAATCCAACTTAAGTCGCTGTCGCTCTCGGGCTCAACCAGACGGAACACCTTCTCCTCGAAGCATCGCCGTGCAATCAACCTCCTAGCATTCATCAACATATCTTCCAATCTCTCTCCGCTAAAGGTCCGAATACCATAGCACGCATTCTGAACATCCTGTGGATCATCCACATCGAATTTCTCGTCTTCGTATAGCCACTCCATCCCATCTGGATCATACCTGGGGCGCTTTGGACGACCTTTCTCTCGTCCAATAACGCTTTCAACCATAGCTCCAATCGCCTAAAAAGTTTTAGGGAATTTCACCATTTTCTATCTTCAATTTAGAAAGGCGCCCAATTTAAGGCTTCCGGTTGACATACTTTCCGGGACCAAAAGAAAACGATACAACATAAAATTGGATTGACTTCTTTCAATTTTCAAACCAAACTCTAGACCATATAGCTAGCTTTGGGAGCTTCTGCATTGGGATCGAAAGATGCGTCACTTAGTTAGAACGCTTACTTAAAAGGTTTTTCTTACCAGAAGGTAATGAATGAGTTCTGTCGCGAGGAAAAAAAAATGCTACGCGAACATTCGCAAGTCATTGCATCTTTTTAAGCTTACACGTAGAAAGAATGAGAATCCCACAAGAAAAGCGCTGAGAGCCATGCCTCCGGATGATAACTATACATGATTTGCAATATCCAGCCTTTTCCAAGGTGAGTGTCACGGTTACCTGTTATACAGAAAACGATCTTTCGTGCAAAAATCAATACACAAGAATTACTTGTAACATGGCTAGGAAGCTGCGTTTGCTAACTTCAATCCTGCAAGAAAAGTAGCTAGACTGTACGGAAAATCTCAACGGCATAGAGCATGACTGTGTTGACTCCACTAAATTGCTGCGAGGCCATGAGGCCTATTCCTGGCTATACAGAAAAAATATTCATGTTGAGACAAACGGACAAAGGAAGAAAGAGCTTGGGAGAGTCGTAATCGAAATAGCTCTGTAACTAGCGGATATCTCTGCAACGTTCTAATGCACTTCATGTTATAGTGAAAACTAAACGTTCCCATTACCTGAATCTCTGAAAGCTCCGAGCTTATGTTATAATCTTTTCCTCCTAGTTTCTGAAGAGCCGCAGCAAGATCTTTGCTACGATCGGCATTTCCAATATTGAGGAGAAAATTGAACTCTTTTCCCAGCGAGGTGTTTCAGTGATGAAACAAAGCCCGATCAAAGTAGAGCTCCAAGAGGCATATGGAACCATTGATCGAGAGCTCCTCACGCCTTCTTAAGGTTTGTTTGGCACAAAATTATTTTCCCGTATGGGCTGCTGCGCAGCAAACAACTAGCCCAAGCATTGAAAAAACAATCCCCGCCATATATGATACCAACTGAAAAGGACCAAACATAAGAAAACAGAGACAAAAGAGAATTAGCGAACACCCAAAGTTCCTTGCAGGTGTTTGGCACATCAGCACTATAAGTTGGAACCTGCACAAGGACTTTTACTCGGTATGTAACTGGAATAAATGTACATGACTTACAGTGAAGGAAATAATAATGTAAAGCAATTGTAAAGCTTTTCTCCTTTTGTTCGATTGCCATGGCTACCAATAGCGGCTGCTACTAACGCCTGCATGCCAAGATAAGAAATCAGCTAAACAATGCATGAACTTGAATAGAAAACATACTCCTTTATGGCCAGCTATCCTTCCCCATACATCCCAAGTTCCCGAGAGGAGGTCACCATAAAATGTATAATGTTTCGTATCAGCTTGCGTCCAAGAAGTATACCCGAGCTACATAAATTGTCGGTAAGATATGAAGAACTAAGAACAAGGAAAGAAACTTACAGCAATCGAAGGAGTTCCAAGAACAATGACGTGCGTGAAGGACAACCGAGCTGGGTGGCTTGAGGAAAGCTCTCGACTTGGCTCGTAGTAGAGGGTTTTAAGCTCACTCTTCTGATACAAATCAAGCCCTACTGTATATGTGGTGAGGAGTGTCACTTACCAAACCAAATCTGTTGCACAGGAGCTGAAACTAGTGTGGCCTCAATGGCTTGGTGATGGGTGCTGCAGTCGACCAGCCCACACATGTAGTGAAATTGGACTTCAATGTGCTTTGAGCTAGCATGTTGGATAGGGTTCTTGGACATGGCCATGCTGCTCACACCATGGTTTGGATAGACTCTAGTCCTAATATGTCCCACTTTCTATACACATATCCTTGATCAACTTTTGAAAAAGCTAGATCCCAAAAAGAAATTCATCTTGCCTGTGACCTTCATTATGATGTAACATTTTCACTGGTTATCAAAATGGCTAGTGTGTGTATCTTTTTTGTGCTTGTGGCTGCCAAGTGCATTTTTTATTCGGGAGGTGATGCATTATTGACATGCTACATCAATGTTATCTTTGCTAACAATAAAGGCCATTTCTCAACTTCTAGAATCTGCTTTTGCTTCTCAAGAAGTGTCATTGCATGGGCCTCCAAGCAACAACTTGTGGTAGTGTTTTCTAACATAGAAGCCAAGTACATTGCACTCACTACTTTTAGCGGGGAACTAGTCTAAGCTCGAGGGCTGCTTGCTGAGTTGAGATAGCCATACTCATTCTCCAACAGTTGCAAGCTGTGTGAAGAAGCCCTAGAGCTTGGCAATATAAATCTATATAATACCATTTTCCTCTACCCTAAGGGAGTCCATTTGTGAATGGATGTTGAAGATATCCATCTCACTCTTGGTGCTGTAGGTACTCAAACATTTCCAGAGTGCTGCAAAAATGAATTTGGGAATTAATGAAGTAGCAAAGAAAACATTTGACAGGCACATTGCACTGCTCCTTCTAGCCTTGGAATCCAGTCATGCACCTCAACAATGCTAGAGCCCCAGCTCTGTCCCATCTACAACCCCCAATAAACCATGAAACAAGAGGTAGGATTCAAAATGGATATTGAATCCCTCAAAACCTTCTTCATCAAACTTGCAGATGGATGGTTTTCCTTCCATAGCACTATCCCAACTCCAATACCATGAGATAAATCGGGATTAAGCACACTACACTAATGGACACAACAGAAAGCCCTAATGTATGACATCTTCAAGATGACTTGGAAGGTATCCTAAATTCTTCCCTTTTGGAATGCAATACCTTTAGCATTGGGCTGTTAGATTAACCCATTCCAAAAGCTTAGATTATGCGAAACCAACAATGCACCAGCTCCAACAAGGTGAAGAACATGCTGCTGTCATCTAGGCATTGAGAACATGCCTTGATTGACTATACAATCCAGCTTGAAGAAGAACAAAAACAGAGAGATCAAAAGCTAAAGTTATGGATAAAATGCAGGCACAAACTGAGTTTTATATCTATGTTTTTATATTAAGAAGACCTTATGATTTTACTTCACATATAGAGAATTACAAAATGGTGTACATGCAAGCTAATGTGTCTACTTCTATGTTCTATAACTAGAGAAAGTTAGCCCAAGAACGACCTAGTGTTGTTGGCTCAAGAGAACTCAAATAATGGAAGAAGTGTATGTAGAGCAAGAGTAAGATCTTGATGCACACAATTAGAGCAAGAATTAGAGCAATAGACCTTAGGATCAGTCAGGAATTGGTAGGATTAGAGGTTAGGAAGGGTGGTGTGCTTCTAATATAAAAGTTTTTAGTCAAGTAGAACTATAACATCAATATTCTTGACATTGTCAATGCTTGTAGTCTTTTCTATGTTGTTCAACATACATCCTCAATGATTTCTAAAGGCAAAAGGGGGAACTATAAATATAAAATTGAGAACCAAAATATATATTATCATAAAATGGAAAGTTTTATATTAGTATATCAACAAATAAATATGAATTAATTTTTAATAAATAATCTTTTCCACAAAAAGAAATCAAATTAGTATAAGAAATTTTTAATAATACCAAACTATACTAACAAACAAAAACACAAGTTCTGTCATCACAACATACAGAAAATATTGGCCAACATGCATGATATTGTGGAAGACATGGCACTGAAAGAATATAAATATAAAAATGAATTAGAAAAAGTTTAAATATAATTTACCTGTTCTAGATATAGTATTATTAAATAAATCACGGGATTGTGTAACTATTAAATATGCTAGAAGTAGTAATATAATTAAACTTTTTGAACTACCCATAACTTGATATATTGAGCCCCAAAATATCAATTTTATATCTAGATAAATGAATAAATACATTGGAAATCACATATTAACATTGAGTGCAAATTGAATAAACTATAATGAAACATTTGGTATAATAAGATAAAATATTCGTAAAAAAAAAAACACTCTTTTAAATAAAATAATAAAAATAAAAAATAATTATGGCTACAAACTAATAAATGAAGTATTATTTAGTATTAATATAATTTAAAGAAATCAGTGGCTGGCGTTCTTGCACTGCTTGTGACGCACTGTTATAGCGTGGAAGCAATGGTGTGCGCTAGCAACATCTAACGAATGTAGGTGGATCGGGGAGTCATCCATGATGAGAAAGAAGAGCAACGTTGATGCCTTGGCATACTCGACCGATGCTCGCCCTCGCTTCTCCAGGATCTCGTCCACTGCCCCGGCTCTCCCTGCCGCCAGCGCTGCCTGATAGATTATCTCCGCCGCATCTGGCAGCGCCTGATCCGAGCTCCTGTCGAGATTCGCCGCTACGGCCTCGGTTTCGTCCAGGGCGGCCGAGAAATCCTCCAAGAGCTGGGGCGTGGTGGCAATGCTCAAGGCGCGCTTGAGCGATCCAAGCGCGGCGAGGCAGAGCGAGAGGGATTCAAGCTTCTTACTGTCTTGTAGCTTGAATCTTGCCACTTCGCCTAGCAATTTGGCGCAGATTCGCAGGGTTTCGCTGCGCTCCAGATCTTCCTTGCTCGAATTCTTGCTCGGTGGATGCGCACGCGGCGGCGGCGGTGCTGGCTTTGGAATCGGGCAGTGAGGATGCTTGTTCTTTGAAGAGCTGGGGCTAGACACCATCACATACTCTCTGGCAATCCTCTCTTCAATGGAGTCCATCAGTGGATTCCTCCCTCTCACAGGCCGCTGGCGATCCCCGGGGATCGTCTCCAGTGGCCGTGGCGCTCGGTGTAAGATCGCAACGCTGTCGGCTTTCTCTTGATCGCAAACCAGTGCAGCTTTGCTCGATCCTCGCAGGAACTTGTGATTGAAGAACTCCTCGAAAGATATCCTCTCCAAGGGATTCTTCCTCAGCAGCCCCTCGCAAAGATCGCGGCAATCCGGATCCCAGTAATCCTCTCCTCGAAACTGGATCTTGTTCCCGAGCTTGCGGAAGAGATCTTCGCTACTGCAGGCCTCGAACGGCCTCCGCCCAGTGATCATCTGGTAGAGCATCACCCCGACGCTCCAGAGATCGGCCTTGGCGTCATACTTGTTGTGCGAGATCACTTCCGGGGCCATGTAGAGATACGTTCCACACATTGTTTAAGCCATTCCTTGCGGCTGGAGCTTCCTCGCCAGCCCAAAATCCGTGAGCTTCACCACGATCGCTTCTCCCTCTGGATCTGACCCCGGCGCGACCTTGTTCTTGAGCAGGAGATTGTGGGGCTTGAGGTCCCGGTGGATCAAGTTCATCCTCCGGAGCTCTTGGAGCGCCGCCGCTAGCTGGAGCATGATCGTCCTCGCGACCCCAGCGCTGACCTTCTTGTTGAGGTGAATGTAGTGATCCAGATCGCCACCCTCGCAGAACTCCATCACCAGGTACTTCGTGGAGAGCTCGTCGTGCTCATCCTCACTGATCATCCCCAGGAGCTTGACGACGTTTGGATGTGCGATCGACTTCATGATGGCTTGCTCCTGCGCGATCAGCTCCAGCTGCTGGCGGAACTGATCCATCCGTGACCAGTACTACACGGAGACAACTTCCAGGACCAAAGCATAGCTGAAAGCTCTCAATCTCTCAGTGACAGTTTCGTATAATTTTGTAAAGGCTTTTTTGTAAATATTCAAGGACGTTGGTGTAAGTCAACCCTAATGAATTCATTTACTTAAAATATAAATGAATATGATTTTTTCAATATTTTATTGACATTGTGCTTAAGGTCTAAATTTGTGTAGTCCGTCAAAACATCTTTTTATAATCTTATGTTTATGAGGAAGATTTAATCTCTTTAATCGTACGGATATCTCTTTAATAGATCTATGGAATCCCTTTGGTCCTTCCCCCTAGAAAATATTTACAAAAAAGCCTTTAAAAAAATTATCGTATAGAAACATACACTACCCCCATGAAATTGTCACTGAGAGATTGAGAGCTTTCAGCTATGCTTTGGTCCTGGCGTTATCTCCGTGTACGTTGTAGAGAACCGGAGCTCCACCTCGTCATCACCCGACACCACCTTGCTGGGAAGTGTCCGCTGGGTCTACGTTTTCTTCTGATGATTCCTGTAGTGAACATTTCTTGGAATAAAGCAATGTTTGAGAAGGCCTGTTTTGACAGTAGAGACCAATCGCATCACAAGGCAAAGCGTTAGTGTTGCAACATTTGCTTGTTAGGTTCGGAGTTGGCCGTTGGAAAAGGAAAACTAAGCTCCATTCCTTTCCTAAAGCTAAATTATTATTAAAAGTAGTAAAAACCTTTACATAGAAAAGTATGAGTTTAAGCTTCATCCTTGAACCTCCTTTTCCTGAAGTTCTCGAGAGAATTCCTTTCCTGCCACTCCAAGCTCGGGTACTATGTGTTGAGATCGTTAGCAAACTCCACAATGGTTTTAGCAGCCACAACATTGTCCCTCAGCTCCTTCAGAAGATCTGCTTTCTTTAAAATCATCGACGCACTGGAACTCGCAAGGCTCCCTTCCCCCAAAGAAAGTAAGCAGCGGTGGATCTTTGGCTCGCTCTGGAACGTTGTGGATAGCCGAAATAACTCCAACCATTCGTCCCCAAGTATTTAGAACCGGGCACCCTATAGCCATGTCACCCACGGCCCCCATGGACAGTGCGAGCTCTCCATGCATCCCAATGTCATCATAGCAAACCATCTTGATCACTCGGAATTCTTCCAAGGCCGCCACGAGCTCTGAAACCTTGGGCTTGGCTTTGCTTCGAATGGTAATCCCTTGCTTGACACATAGCTGTTTGAGATCCATAGAGGTTGGACGTTTCTTGGGGACATCCATACCCAGCTGAAAGGCGTAAAGGATCTGGTCACAGTCGGACACCGCTACATGTCGGTCGAAACACTGCTTGCCATGGAATGTTGAGGTCTGATCCTCAATGGGAACTAGCACCGCCGTAAAAGAAAACTCGTCTAGATCCATAGCTCTGGCTGAGTACTTGACCTTGAGGAACTTGAATTCCACCTCAAAGACGTGGTCTGGATCCCCACGGGGCTTGGGAAGACAGGAAATCGATGTGAGAATCGAGCCATCGGGATGAATCAAAGCGCCTCCTCCCACCAGAGTCCCCTGGAAGAACACACGGGCCACGAGATCCTGGAACCTGTCCCGCATCGCAACAGCCTCTGGCTCAATCCAACTTAAGTCGCTGTCGCTCTCGGGCTCAACCAGACGGAACACCTTCTGCTCGAAGCATCGCTGTGCAATCAACCTCCTAGCATTCATCAACATATCTTCCAATCTCTCTCCGCTAAAGGTCCGAATACCATAGCACGCATTCTGAACATCCTGTGGATCATCCACATCGAATTCCTCGTCTTCGTATAGCCACTCCATCCCATCTGGATGCCTCCCATTAAACACCATCCTGATTCACTCTCTCTCCACTTACCTGGCGATGATGTGGCATCAGCCCTCCTTTGGGTGTATCTCCAGTGCACTCCCT
>NW_003314289.1:1227844-1228686 GCF_000143415.4 Selaginella moellendorffii | reverse complement strand
CTATTTTCGAGTGGGAGCCTCCACAATCAATGTCGGATGTTCAGGTTTTCCTTGGCTTCGCCAACTTCTACCGCAAATTCATTGATCACTACTCTGACATTGTCCTTCCTCTCACGCATCTCACTCGCAAGGATGTTCCCTTCTCTTGGTCTACTGCTGCCCAACATGCCTTCGACACACTCAAGGTAGCCTTCAGTTTTGCTCTCGTTTTGATCCATGCTGATTCCTCACAACCTTTCTTCATCGATGCTGATGCCTCCGACTTTGCCATCGGTGCTGTGCTGTCTCAACTCGGAGCGGATCAAGAACTTCATCCGGTCGCTTTCCATTCTCGGAAATTCCAGCCTGCGGAGATCAATTACGAAATCCACGACAAGGAGCTCCTTGGCATCGTGGATTCCTTTGGAGAGTGGTGCCGTTTCTTGGAGGGGGCGGGCCATCAAACAACAGTTTGGACGGATCACAAAAATCTTGAGTACTTTGCCGCTTCCCGAGTTTTAAGCCGTCGTCAAGCAAGGTGGGCACAATTCCTGAGTCGGTTTGACTTTTTTATCAAGTACAGACCTGGAAAGCTTCAAGGCCTTCCTGATGCTCTTTCAAGGCACTCCTATCTCAGTCTCAGGCCTGGTAATCCTGCCTTCGATCAACAGGATCAAATTATCCTCGGTCCTGATCAGCTTCAAGTTATGGCAATTTCCCTGGCCCCTCAGGACTCCTCCTTGATGGATGCCATCAGAAACGATCTTCAATCCGATGATCTCGCCAGCGACATTTTCCCCCATCTTCAGGATGGACACTCTGTGACTCCCGACTGCCGGCGATTTGACGAGTTCGAGTTCTTA
>NW_003314289.1:1226170-1227733 GCF_000143415.4 Selaginella moellendorffii | reverse complement strand
AAAACCTATGAGCTAGTTGTACGGGACTTTTGGTGGCCTCACATGGACGACTACATCAAAGCTTTTGTTACCTCCTGTGACACTTGCGCCCGGAATAAGGTACCTCGCCACCTTCCTTCAGGTTTGCTTCGTTCCCTTCCGGTCCCTTCAGGTCCTTGGGAATCCATCTCCATGGATTTCTTGAGTGATCTTTCGAGTTCTGGAGGCTTCAGCAGCATTTTAGTCATGGTGGATCGCTTCACAAAGATGGCGCACTTCTTGCCATGTACCAAGGAGTTTTCGGGCGAGGACATGGCAAAACTGGTATTCAGGGAAATTTTCCGACTTCATGGGATTCCTACAGATGTGGTTTCGGATCGGGGGCCTCAGTTCATCTCTCATTTCTGGCAATGGTTTTTGCAGCTGCTTGGAGTGAAGGCCAACCTCTCTTCGGCGTATCATCCTCAAACTGATGGGCAGTCTGAGCGAATGATTCAGACGTTGGAACAATTCTTGAGGTGCTTCATCAACTATCATCAGGATAACTGGTTTGATATCCTTCCCCTTGCTGAGTTCTCCTATAACAACTCTATTCACTCCTCTCTTCGAATTTCCCCCTTCTTTGCAAACTCTGGCCGAAATCCCCGATTCAATCTCTCACTTCCTTCTCCATCCGAATCCTCTCATTCAAATCCCCGCTCTAAGGCATTTGTCTCCAACCTCCAAGAAATCCACAACTCCATCTCCTTCCACCTCCATCGTGCTTAGGAATCTCACAAAACATTTGCCAATGTCCATCGTCAGGATTGTCCCCCTTATAATATCGGGGATAAAGTTTGGCTCCTCAGGCGAAATATCTCCACCACCAGGCACTGTCCAAAACTTGATTTCAAACGCCTCGGTCCTTTCCCTATCACTGCCATCATTAATCCTGTCACTTATCGCCTTGCACTTCCCTCCTCATATCAAATTCACCCCGTTTTTCATTCCTCTCTCCTTGAGCCTTATATTCCTAGTCCTGTTCCCAATCGGGTCATTCTTCCACCTCCACCAGTGCAGCTCGAGGATGGGTCTGAGTACGAGGTTCAGGACATCCTTGATTCCAAGATTTCACGGTCTAAACTCTACTATCTGGTCGACTGGAAGGGTTACGGGCCTGAAGAACGCACTTGGGAACTTGCAGACAACTTGATTCATTCTCCTGACCTTGTTTAGGACTTCCACTGCCGCTATCCTAGTCGTCCCAGTCCTCATTCTTTTTCTCCATCTCCCATCCCTCGCCACTCATCTCATCCTCCTCGTCGTTCTCATTCACATTCTCGTTCCACTTGTTCTTGAGGAGGGGGTGCTGTCAGGAATCCCCCAATTCTTGCCACATTTCTGACTCTCACCGGATTCCTGACTTGCAGACCACATTCCTGATTCTCGAGACACTTCCCTATTCTTGACTCTCGAGACACTTCCCTATTCCTGACTCTCAAGACACTTCCCGATTCCTGAGTCTTGAGCCACATTCCTGATATTGATGTGGCGCCTACTCGACCTCAGCCATATTTAGGCCGTCCTCGATCCAAGAGTGGTGGA
>NW_003314289.1:1202651-1225986 GCF_000143415.4 Selaginella moellendorffii | reverse complement strand
AATGGAGCCAAACAGAGTCTGGCACTATTTCAGCATATTGGTGGCCTAACACAAGGATATGGGTACTCCACCAGCTAGCATGGAATGGAACTTAGGCTTAGACCCAAGTCGGACATAGAACAAGGACAGGCATGCAAGTAGGAGCTAAACTATGCCTTAGGTTGGTCAGCTATGCCCAACCTACCCACTATCCCTACTATACATTTGGAATCCCTCATAGCGCCCGCCCCGCCCCCCCCCCCCCCCCTAAGGAACACATGCTTTAGGCTTTCACCCCAAGCCTCTCTTAATACCAGGAGTTAGTCTCTAGGACAAACTTGAAACTTACTAAATATGGAATGTCCCTAGATTGGGAATTTGGATATGGGACAAACACCATTATGTTCAGGCTGAACTCTATATTCTATAGATATGCCAAATGAGTGAATCTAGATAATTTCCATAAATAACATTTAGAACCGAAATGAGACTAACACAAAGGGTATGATAGTAAATATGTTTGGCAGATATGGTAAGCTATCATTCAGCGATATTGAGGGACTAGTGTTAATACGCGGGGGTTCTTGATACTAGCAAGTGCAAGACAATGACATGAATTTCTCAAACCAGGCTGAGTATGCTCAGCAAAAAACACATAGGGTTCCCTACCTTATGTTTATCCAATTTAAGTGCATGTTCATTGACCAGTTTCTCAACTACCTCAAGTGGGAACTACTAACAGGTTTTACAATACTGACCTCCTGCCGTCGTGGCAGTAAAGAAAGAATATTTGAAAGGACTAGCTGACAGGTAACTTTTGATACCTGAAGTCACATTCGTGACAACAACGCTATAAAAGAAAGGCACAAGGGTCACTTTTTTAGAAAAGCATAATAGCCACTTTTTTATACTAACTTTAAATTCTATGCAACTCAATTGTTTTAGCCTCAAAAGTTAGCATCCCATCATACAAACTACCTACTAAGGTTTAGGCTAACCAAAGTCAATTTTAACCCTTTTACTAGTTTGTACAGGCTTACGAAAACAGAATGGTTTTCGAGCAAAGTGATCAATAGATCAGCCATTGGAAAAGCTTAAGAAAATTTGTGGAAAATTTTCCATCCTAGAGAAAGAATGACTCCATTCTAGAAATACAAACTTTCAAGACTCAACCAACTTCCTTCTACTAAAAACTTCATATAGGTTCATTTTAACACTAATTTTTATGATCTAATAGTATGTCTATATTTTGACATCCACAAAATGCAAAATGAACATCTAAAGCTTAATCACGAAGACCATATCTTTAAATATCCATATTGCACTAATACTCTTTATCAATCACTTTCAAGATCCAATATGAAGCCAAAACACTAACAAGAAAAATGATATACAAAATCAAGCTCTAAAGAAAGTTCCTTATCACTCAACAAAATAATGTCATCTCTACCAGCACAAGTGCTAGCAAAGTTAATGCCTTAACTATACATCTTCTCCATCCAACAATCTGTTCGAAGTGCTAATGGATTAACTGACAAGTTATAGCAAATGAATGCTACAACCCTTTTCCAACACTTCAATAGGCAACCCCTCAAAGAAACAAGGTATTGATGGAAGCTTAGCATAATGGATCACCATTTAAAACTTAGTTAAAACTATTTCAATGCTACTATATGTAAGTAGATTAGTTTCACCATCAACCATTTTGGGGTTGATCATCATTTAACCAAGCAACTTCGTAAACATATTACTCATTATCACATGGATATAATATAAAAATCACAATGACTTAATTATCAATTGAGCAACACCATAAGCAAGCCTACATTATTACTTCAAAAGCTTACATGAGTATCAAATGCTAACTTGATTCAACAAAATGCAATATAAATGCCACATCCCACTGATAAAGATATACAACACTCAACACCACTAACTTTTGTTCAAAACACAGATAAACTCATGCCACTTTTTTTCCAACCAAACTAAAAAGTTAGATTCCCCGAAAAAAAATTGAGCATTGTAACCCAAATCTTCAATAACAAGCTTAGACAGAATGGTATAGCACTTCACCACTATTCATCAAATGGTACTAACATAAGGTGTATGATAGTGAGGGTGTTTAGCAAACATAGTAAACTATCATCTAGTGAATATTGAGGGACCAAGTTCAATATTGTAAGGGTTCCCAACACTAGCAAGTGCAAGCTAACAACATGAATTTCTCATTATCGTGTCAAATATGCTTGACTAAATGACAACTTAGAATTTCCTTCCTTAGTGCCCTTTTGGTCTAAATGCACATGTGATGACCAATTTCTCAACTAACTTAGGTGGAAACTAATAAAGGGTCCAGCAATATTAACCTTCTACCATTGTAGCAGTAAAGAAAAAATATTGTTAGTTGAGATTGGATATGCCAATGATTGTGATGATGCCTTCCAAAAATTGCATCATTTTTATTAAGAGCCATTTGAGTCAGTGATGTAGGTTGGTATTTGTTTCCGAAGCCTCTTACTTATTGCGGAGCCAAATATATCGAAGTGGATCAAATTAAGAATGTTGTGGCTAACACTTCATTAAGATTTTGTAAAACTTGTGTATACACTTGCTCTAGCCACCCTTGACGATGCTCTTTATTTGGCATAACGTTATAAAACATTGTCTCTTCCACTTCTTGTTGCACATCTTTTAGCTTCACTTTTTGTGGGAAATAGTACTGTTCTAATTAAGGTTGATATTGTTGCTGCTTGAGTTCAAAGATAGGCAAGGACATGGTCATGGCCGTGATATCCACTGTTAGGTGTGATGAAGTTGGTCACATTTATTAGCGTTGTTAGCATTTTCTAGATTGGTGATTTCCATTTCCTAAGTGGAGACTTTGGTGTCAATGTCTTGTTGGTGTTGCTGCAATGGAAGGTCTAGACACTGAGTCACTCAAATAACAGAGGGATCTTACACGAATAAATTAGTGACCCTTCCATCTTTCTTTCGGGAGTATCATTAAAGGGTTCACTTGGTTCTAGCTCATCAAATGTTTACTTTCCAAGTTCATTTTTGTAACAAAAGGTTTCTTATTATTCTTTCTGTGTTGGTTCGAGTTTATCTTTTATTGCTCAGCCTATTGCCACATGTTGCCATCTACATTGCTTTAATTTTCACAAGTGATTACATTCAAACCATTATACTATTGTAACACTATCCCTTGGAGACACATAGAAAACTCATGCAAATGCAAAGTATTATCCCAAGAATGATATGTGGCAATCATTATAAAGTGATCTAACTAATGGTACACATCATTCCCAAGACTCATATGGAAGAATTTTAACTAAATGCGAGGATTGACATCAAGAGCAAGAGGAGCTATCCCATGTGTTGTAAATGCCACTATCAATTGAGTTTGATTATTCAACTATAACCATATAGCATTGAGCAACTGCACCAACTACTACTTTAAAGTCAAAGAAATAAGAGGCTGCTACTTTGCAATGAAGATGAACAAAAAAGAAAAAGCAAAAAAAAAAAAATTGAAAACATTATAAGGAAAGGGAGATAAACAATACAAAAGCTATATCTAAATTAAAATCCTAAATTCAAACACTTCTTAGGGACAATCAAAATTGCCCCTCATCTCCAACAATGTAAGTGTATGGAATATGGAAATTGAATACAAAAATGTGCATATTAATTAGCCCAAAAACCCATCTTATATAGAGGAACAACTGGTTTAGATTGAAACCAATCCAACAGCTATCAAAATCCTATTACACTAATATTAGTATACACATTGTAGCCATACACTTTGGACCTCACAATAATTAATTTAAAAAATCTTAAATTAAGTATTGTGAGGCCCAAAGTGTACCTTGATAATTGATAATAATTGATATTAATTGATAATAAAAATTAAATATTAATTAAAATAATTAAACCATAAAAAATATTCATTTCAGAGGTAGAGCTCCTCAAAATTGGCAATTTTTAATGTTTTTTTAACCTCTATAAAATTAAAGTAATTTTTATATAAAAAAATAAAAAAAATTATAACATATATCTTTAATATATATCTGTATAGGAAAAGAATTTAACTTGAGCTACTTTGTTAAATATATAAAACTATTAGGTAGTAAAAGTTTAAACTAATAAATATGAAAACAATAGCAATGTGGTAAGTATTTGTTATACATAAAAGGCTTTGCCATATATAGATGTATGCACAATAATGAAAATAATAATGAAATGTTATAATTTAGGCAAGAATTAACCTTTAAAAGAACATTCAGCAATGAATAAAAGATTTCTGGAGAGTGTTTGTTTAATCATATAGTAACAAAGTGTTAGCTTCTCATTACTATTTCTATACTTTTAGTTTATAGTTGTTTATGTAAATTTGTAAAACATATTTCTAAACAGAAGCTTCCATAAACATAAAAGGAGAATTTAAAAGATAAGATTTTAATAAAAAGGCTAATCCTAACACACACAAGAGACACAGATAGAGAGAGAGAGAGAGAGAAAGAGAAATGTAACATGTAATTCATAAAAAGGTGGAAATTACAGTGGCATATTTCATTCACAATATGTGTCTGGCTGTTATTGGTCCATGTGTAATATGAGTATAAAAAACACAGGCATAGGATATTTTATTAATATCCAATCCTTATGCCACGGATGGGTGCCCATAACAATGACCAATGTTATGCTTGGAGAAGAGCTCCCTCACAACTAGGCTCACACAGCAAGAGCTTGCACGGATGACAAGCACGGGGCACTGGTGGATGAGCATGTGAATCAACTGTGGAGTTGTGTGAAGCTTGGAAGTCACCTCTTCTGGGCTTGATGCAAGAGAAAGAGTCCCATGATATGGATGACCAGAAGAGTGAAAGCTAAAAGCCATGATGAGTGAGAGCATTGCTGCTGCTACTCGAAAAATGCATTGTCCTCCACTCCAAGATTGGCAATTCACAAGCAGAAAAACTGGATAGATGGGATCAAACGAAGAAATCTGGATTGAAGCAGACAAGCTAAAACTCTTTCTACCTCTACTCCATCCTCACAGTCGGTATCGATATCAAACAAAGTGGGACAACCCCAGCTCCTCCCCACGGGCCATATAAATAAATATCCCCCATCTCCCACTTCCAGATATGTTACCCCTATCTGGATCTCTCTTTTAATTTGCGATTGTAAACTAAATGTTTTTATACTTTATCATCCACCCATCGGGCTAGCATCCATGGGGCACCCATTGCAATGGGATGTATATTTAAAGATAAACCAATAAAAAACTGCCACATGGACACTATTGAGAGAGAGAGAGAGAATGCAAGTGTTGATGTGTTGACGGTAGTAAAAAATCGCCGTTCGACGAAATTTCTGGAGCAAGAACCTGTCAGAGACGTTCTTTATTTGAAGTACTTTTTATTGTTTACCCATCGAGATGATGAATCGAAAACAGCATGTATCTTGAAAACCGTCAGTGTTTTAGGCAGCCCCGAGAACTCGCTTCCTGATAACCTCAGCGAATTCAGCAACCTTGTCTGGGCTTGGAGTGGATTTCTTGATCGCGTCCACGGAATTTACAGCGTCCACCCACTTGTGGAGATTGGGCCATTCTTCCGGGCCTGGAAGCACGAATCCTCCCACTTTCTGGTAGCCTTTGAACCAGCAGATGAATGGAGCCAGACCAACATCTGCAAAGTTCATAGCGTCGCCGCCAAAGAAAGGCTTGCCTGGAGCGATGGTGCCGAGAGCTTCATCGATTTTCATCAGAGCCCACTTGAAGTCCTCGCCGGCTTTCTTGTGCTCCTCCCCCATAGCTCGTATGAGTCGGTTCCCGGCGTCATAGAGCTGTTGGTAAGGAAAAATCTGGTTTTGATCAACCCGGAAGAAGCAACAAGTTTACCTTTTTGTCACCAAAATCTGCCCAGAAGCGAGCCACAGCCTTTTCGTATGGATCTTCCGGGAGGAGCTTGTGAGAACCGGGCCACACAATGTCAATGTAGTCGACGATGACGAGAGACTCGCAGATAGGCTTGCCGTTGTGGATGAGAACCGGAATCTTCGTGTAGATTGGATTTGCCTCGAGAAGCTCCTTGCTCTTGTTGAGCAAACTCTCCTCCTGGTAATCGTAGGACACCCCTTTCAGATCCAGCGCATAGTGGACTCTCAAGCCAAACATACTCGGCCAGAAGTTCAAGAGCTTCACACTGTCTTTCGACATGGCTACTACTCGCACAAAAGAGAAGCTCAGAAAATACAAGGCACAACACCAGTTCTCTGAAGATATATGCCAGCGAGCCGGTGGATATTCGTTAAGGCACCTTAGAAGTCTCTAAGTTAGAGGCTTTTGTACGGGTAAATAATTAGCGGCCCACGACTCCAGCGTGCCTGCCACAAAAGATCAGAAAACTTGTCGTGACCTCTATAAACACCATCCCTTCTGACGGTCTCGCGCCAATCCTCGAGTCAAGATTATGTTTGCGGTAGATTCTTGCGTTATCTCCTACAGAAGGGAAAAGAACTGTGAGAAATTAACTTGCGGTTCAAGTACCTTTCTGGTGACAGCTTAAAACAATCCATAGGTGTAATTTGGTCCTCTGATACGACTCTTGTCTCGGAGTGAGGCATCAGTGTCTGTCTGTCTCTGCTGCAAGCAGAAAAGATAAAACGTAAAAGATGACGGGACAAAGACTCGAGTGTCAGACATCTATATTTTATACAGCGAAGCGAACAAATGAGAGGTGTTAAACCATACCTCGGCTCTAGAGAGGTGTGCGGGCGTTATCTGAGGACCAAGAGCGAGATCACCAGCAGCACCACGACTAAGACGAGCTTGAGTTTGAAGGCTTCACTCAGTAGATTTGGAGGCAACGGCGTTCCAAAGCTGGCGGCAGCATCAGGAGCAACAGCAGCATCATCCGTTGGCTCCTTCTTAGTTTGTCTCGGCCACCACCACATTGTGAAGCTCTTCACAAGTCGGAACGCTGGACGCACTGGCACTGAAGGAAACTTGAGCCTGATCTTGAAAAACTTGCTAAAATCAGGGTGGCTCCGTCTCTCAGCCGCTGGCGGTTTAGGCGCTGCTGCTGCTCTCGGGACTGCGTCTGGTGCTGTGTAGCGAAGGTTTTGCTCCCAAAAATTTATAAATTCCCTCTGCTCGAACAAAACTTGTTCCTGAAAGACACGCATCATGGCTGAAAACTGAAAACAGAAAGTCCTTTCCTTACCTTGTCAGCTACCGTCGTATACAATCCTTTGTGTATCTTTGTTATCTTCTTCTTCAACTCCTTTCGAATGGGAAAAAATCGGCCGATGCCAAGAACTCGTGCTAGGAACCTCCATCCGGACAACAGTTCCTCAGAATCTGTTCCATCTTCCTCGATCTCACTCACGTCCCCGGCCTTAGACGGGTTTCCAACTGGAGCCAGCATCACAACACCTGTGCATGCAAAACAAGCCAGGTTAAAAAATTCGCATCAACTCTTTCAGGCTTTTACCTTTCTAGATAATGCAGAAAGCAGAGATCACACCTGATAGTCGCTCTGGAATATATCTGATGCTGCCCACGCATAGGGACCGCCACCAGGATGTACCAGCAACCAAAACCTCTCGCTGAGTCTCAGTGTGTTGGCAATGAGTTCCATGTCCTGTGCGGAAGAGTTAAATGTTCTATTGGGATTAGGATCACTCAGTCCGAATCCCGGCAAGTCGTATATGATCAGACGAACTTGAAACTGTTCCAGCAAAGAATCGTTCAGTCCGGGAATGCCTACATAAAAAATCATATGTTAGCACAAGTTGGAGAGAAAAGGCGCACAAAAGGACATGGTACCTGTCTCTCTAAAAGCTGTGAATCCCCGTACCACTAATCCAGAGTGCTTGGATTTTTCTACACTGACCCCTAGCTCTCTGTAAGCTATGTACCTCCCATCTGGTAGCAGCAGCTGCTTTGTTAGGCGCCAGCTTTGACTACGTGGTCAACATCGGTCAAAGGGAGGCTCAAGGGTATATTAAGGCATGTTAGGGTAAGGGACTTAACCTACCCTAGGGCTCACAGTGGAGCGGCGGCGCAGTGGAGCTTTTGAGGTAGCTCGGGGGTGGTTGGGTGGTGAGGAACCTCAAGAGGTGGCGTAGCATAGTCTAGGGCAACGAGATCTTTGTCTTTTTGCGCCGGATCATAACATTGGTATCAGAGGATTGGTTGCGATGGCCGACCAAGCTGAACGCTGGAATCCTATCATCGATGGTGGTGCCGACGATGGTGCCGACGAAGCTGTGGAGATTTGGACCATTCAAGATGTGGTTCATGAGCTGCGAGCCCTTAATAAAAATCAGCAAGAGATGCAAGACGAGATGCATGGCATGATGGATACCATGCGTGGGCGTGTTGAGGCACTCGAGGCTGGACAGGGTAGCGCTCCAAGTAAGCCTTCTTTGGTAGATCGACTCAAGATTCCAACCTTTTCCGGTGATGGTGGTGTGGACGAGTGTCTTGCTTGGCTAGCCAATGTGAAGAAGTTTTTGGCTGCTAGAGGAACTCCAGATGCAGAGGCTTTAGTGGCTATTCCGATGGTTTTGCGTGATGCGGGTCTTCGATGGTGGAATTGGCTTGAGGAGTCCCGTGTTGCGGATAAGCAATCACCAGTATCTACCATGGATGAGTTTGAGGCTACTTTCCGTTTACGTTTTGCCCCTCATTACGACGTGGAGAATGCTCGTACAGAACTTCGCCATTTCCAGCAAGGGAAAATGACGCTTGGGGATTATATTGAGAAGCTTACTCGCTTGATTAGTCGTGTTCCAACGAAGGATCCAGATCAGAACAAATCCTACTTCATTGATGGCCTACATAGTGAGAGCATGCGGCAACACTTGCGTCATTCTCAGCCTACAAAGAGTTTGGAGGAGCTCTTTGATGCGGCTCGTCGACTTGATAATGACAAGCACAAGTCTCGCAAGCGTTCGCGGAGTCCTTCTGTTGAGAATCGTCGTGATGATCACCGTGGACACAAGGATGGGAACAAGCATCACAAGTTGAAGTCGGTGGTGACTACCTCGGATGCAAAGGGGTCCAAGAAGCAGAAGTTCTTTGTGAAGAATTATAGACAGGGTTGTCATCATTGCAGCGAACTTGGACACTACAAGGCTGATTGTCCGCAGTTGAAGAACAAGCAGCAGGACAAGAAGAATGGCCAATCTTCTTCTCACGGTAAGTCCGATACTAAAAAGTTGCAAACTTTGCAGCGTGAGGAGGAGGAGAACGACCATTCCGGTCGGAGGAAGCGACTTTCGATCGTTGCTCGTCAGCTCAACTGTGTGTGGAACAAGATGGAGCTTGAGGATACGCGTGAATCAGCTTTAATGCTGGAGGGCGTGTTCCGTGGTGATCCAGTGCGGATTTTACTGGATAGTGGGAGCGATGACAACTTTGTTGCGGCAAAGTTTGTTGCGGAGCATCGCCTGAACACACGTGGAGTTCTTCCATACACAGTGGAAGGTGCAGCTACCTCTGCTCAGCATTTCGATGCTTGTGTCGAGGGGCTGGAAGTGTTGGTTGGCAAAACCACACTTGTGGAGACTTTTTATCTCGCGGATATCCATCGTGTGGATCTCATTCTTGGGATGCCATAGTTGGTGAAGGTGGATCCAGAGATAAAGTGGAGCATTAAGCGTATCTCGCTGGAGTATGGTGGCGTTAAAGATGTGTGGTTTGGCGAGGGCGTTCAACCACCAGTTGTTATGCTCTCTGCTACATCTTTGAAGCGGGCTTGTCGTAATGGAAAAGCACTTTCAAGTTACTTGCTGTTTGTTCGTGACTTGGGGGACCAAGGCACGTGTGGGGGAGAAGCAGCAGTACGGGATGTACTTGACGAGTTTTCTGATGTTTTTCCATCTGAACTTCCTCATGGATTGCCTCCATTACGAGGTGTGGAGCATGGGATTACATTGGAGCCGGGGACGCGGCCAATTTACCGGCGTCCATTTCGGTTAAGTTATGCGGAGGAGCAAGAAGTGCAGCGGCAAGTCAAGGAGTTACTTGAGTTTGGATTTATTCAGCCAAGTAAGTCTCCGTTTGGTGCTCCGGTCTTGCTTGTGAAGAAGAAGGACGGTTCAATGCGGATGTGTATTGACTACCGTGCTTTAAACAAGAAGACAGTGAAGGACAAGATGCCGATGCCACGTGTGGATGATATCCTAGACAAGCTTGGTGAAGCACGAGTGTTTACCAAGATTGATCTGAGGAGTGGATATCATCAGATTGCAATGGATGATGCATCTATCTCCAAGACGGCATTCAACACAAGCTTCGGACATTTTGAGTTTACAGTTATGCCGTTTGGTTTGACGAATGCACCGGCCACATTTACTCGGTTGATGACGGAGGTCTTTGGGCGTTATCTTCATGAGTTTGTGGAGATTTTCTTGGACGATATTCTTGTTTTTAGCAAGAATATGGAGGAGCATAGGGTGCATTTGCGCAAGGTTCTTTTGTTACTTCGAGACAGCAAACTTTATGCGAAGAAGAGCAAATGTGAATTTGCAAAGTCGGAGGTGGAATATCTAGGCCATATTGTGACATCTAAGGGTGTCAAGACGGATCCAAGGAAGGTGGCTGTGGTGGAAAACTGGCCTACACCGACTACAGTGGCCGAGTTGTGCAGTTTTCTTGGTATGGCTAGTTACTACCGACGTTTCCAGCATAAGTTTGCAGAGGTGGCTATTCCATTGACGCGGTTGTTACGCAAGAATGTGCCATTCGAGTGGAAGACGCCACAAGAGGAGAGTTTTGTGGCGCTGAAACGGTTGTTGATCGAGGCTCCAGTGCTTCGCATTGCTGATCCATCGAAACCTTACGAGGTGACATGCGATGCGAGTGGTTATGCACTGGGAGGAGTTCTCATGCAAGAGGGACAGCCTATTGCATATGAGAGTCGAACTTTGAATTCCGCGGAGCAACGCTATTCCACATATGAGCAAGAGTTACTCTCTATTGTTCATGCTTTGCGGACGTGGCGGCACTATCTTTATGGTGCAGTGTTTGTGGTGTTGACAGATCACAAACCACTTGTGTATCTTTTCACACAGAAGGAGTTGAACACTAGGCAAGCTCGTTGGATGGTCAAACTCATGGAGTTTGGGGAGTTTCCTATTGAGCATCGTCCAGGAAAATCAAATGTGGTGGCGGATGCTTTATCTCGTGTTCGTCATGTGACGATGTTACGAACACGATTTTGTCATCATTTGAGTAAGGTGGTCAGCGAGTTTGGGCAGTTGGTTGAGCATGCTCAGGCTCAGGATGCTGAGGTGGCCTCTTTGCAAGACCAGATGGAAGCTCCTTTCTCATTGGTGGATGGGATTCTCTACTACAATGGCCGTGTCTATTTGCCACGGGTGGATGCGTTAATTACTCAAGTTTTATTCCACTATCATGATCGTCCAGAGGCCGGTCATTTTGGGGGGAAGAAGACGTATGAGTTGATTAAGCGCAACTTTTATTGGAGGAATATGAAGGCTGATATCCTCAAGTATTGTAAATCATGCGAGCTTTGTCAGCAGGTTAAGGTGCCACGGGAGAAGTCGGGGGGACTTTTGCAACCTTTACCTATTCCTCAGAGCCGTTGGTGTAGTATCTCTATGGACTTCATCACTTGTTTGCCACGAACACAGAGGCAAAAGGAGCAAGTATGGGTCATAGTAGATCGGTTGACGAAGTATGTGCGGTTGTTGGCTCTTCGGAAGACTGTCACTGCCTCAGACTTGGCTGCGGTTTACTTGGAGAAGGTTTTTCCTGATTTTGGTTTGCCGGAGGACATCATTAGTGATCGAGATTCAAAGTTCACCAGTGGATTTTGGAAAAGTTTTGCAAAGGCTATGCAAGTGACTTTGAAACTCTCGAGTGGAGATCATCCTCAGACGGATGGGCAAACTGAGCGTGTGAATCAGGTGGTGGAGGATATGCTACGTTGTAGCATTGGTCAAAGGCAAGGACAGTGGGATCTATATCTTCCGTTGGTGCAATTTGCTTACAACAATAGCCAACACAGTGGAACCAAGCTAAGTCCTTACTTTGCGATGTTTGGAAGGCATCCTCGAACAGCGGTGGAGTTGGGATTGCATTTGAGTAAGGACGTTCAAGAAAAGCTTGATTCCGAGGCAACTGATCTGGCCACAGAACTTGATGAGATTCTGGTGGTATGCAAACGGAATTTGCAAGCAGCTCAGGATAGAGCGGAGAAGTTTGCTAATGAGCATCACCAATTCCGGGAATATAAGGTGGGTGATCTCGTCTTCGTGCGAGTGATCTTTCCGTCAAGTGAGCGGCGGAACACCTTGGTGCCTTTACGGATAGGGAAGAGTGATAAACTCTCCCATCGATATGCTGGTCCATATGAAGTGCTGGAGCGCATTGGTAAAGCGGCTTATCGAGTGCGGCTGCCAGCTGGGGTGAAAATTCATCCGGTATTTTATGTCAGCCAGTTGAAAGGTGTACTATCTCGGAGTGACGGGCCCAATGCCTCCTTGATGTATACGGCTGTGGAAGATGGGCCAGGAGCTTGAGCAGGATTCCCCAGAAAGGGTGATCACCGGTACAACTCGTCCTTGGGACAAGGACTTTGTTGGGGGGGAAGAATTGTTAGGCGCCAGCTTTGACTACGTGGTCAACATCGGTCAAAGGGAGGCTCAAGGGTATATTAAGGCATGTTAGGGTAAGGGACTTAACCTACCCTAGGGCTCACAGTGGAGCGGCGGCGCAGTGGAGCTTTTGAGGTAGCTCGGGGGTGGTTGGGTGGTGAGGAACCTCAAGAGGTGGCGTAGCATAGTCTAGGGCAACGAGATCTTTGTCTTTTTGCACCGGATCATAACATTGGTATCAGAGGATTGGTTGCGATGGCCGACCAAGCTGAACGCTGGAATCCTATCATCGATGGTGGTGCCGACGATGGTGCCGACGAAGCTGTGGAGACTCCGATACCATTGTTAGGATCCTATCCCTTACACCCTAAGCCAACTGGCTAAAGGGGTGATCACTTGATTGCAAGGCCCTTTCCTTATCCTATTATCCTGACCTGGTGCCTAACAATCCTCCCCCTCGTCAGGGAATGATCGTCCGCGATCATACTTAGGCCACCATCCGGTCACCATGGTCCTTCTCTTAGGGTCTACCAAACCTTGGTTCTCCCTCTAGATCCACCATGTTGAATATTCCTTCAGAATATTCCTGCCCCACTCGTCAGCCACGAGAATCGAACTGGGCTCCGATACCATTGTTAGGATCCTATCCCTTACACCCTAAGCCAACTGGCTAAAGGGGTGATCACTTGATTGCAGAGCCCTTTCCTTATCCTATTATCCTGACCTGGTGCCTAACATGCTTGGACGGTGCTTTCTCGGGTTCTACTTGGTGAGGAGTGTCACTCACCAAACCAAATCTGTCATGCAGGAGCTGAAACTAGTGTGGCTCCAATGGCTTGGTGATGGGTGCTGCCATCGACTAGCCACACATGTAGTGAAATTGGACTTCAATGTGCTTGGAGCTAGCATGTTGGACAAGGTTCTTGGACATGGCCATGCTGCTCAAGTTGTTGCATGCCATGGTTGCTTTAGATGGCAGGCATTTTGGATAGACTCTAGTCCTAATATGTCCCACTTTCTATGTGCATATCCTTGATCAACTTTGATAAAAGTTAGATCCCAAAAAGAAATTCATCTTCATCAGATATGCATATGGTTATGATATAACATTTTCATTGGTTGTCAAAATGGTCAGCCTCCATACCCTTTTTGTGCTTGTGGCTGCTTGTAAATAGCAAGTCCACTATATGAATGTTAAGATGGCATTCTTGAATGAGGATTTGCAAAAGGATATATACATGCACATGCCTCTAGGACAATATTGCCCTTAGTGGAGTTGTATGGCAATTGTGGATAGTTTTATATAAAAGCTCATGCATTTGGTATCAAAAATTTGATGCTACCTTTTGTACTCAAGGCTTTTATTGCTGCCATGCTATACGAAAAGTCATCTGGGACTATATTTGTTGTGGCTCTTTACATTAATGATTTGCTAATTGTGAATGATGACCCTAATGCCATTGTTGTTTCGAAAGCTTCTCTCAGCCAATAATTCTAGATGAAGGACTTTGTCCAAGTCTCCTACTTTCTTGGCTTTGAGGCCATATGCAATCCCAAGTTTAGTGGGTATATACCCATAAAGTTTTGCTTGTGTAAGCTACTAAATTTTCCATTTCACTTTAATCACTTAACCACCCCTCTGACTACTTGGAAGAGTTTCACTCACAACCTCCATAAGTTCTATTCCGGACTTGGGGTTTGCTAGCCCCGAGAATGGCACCCTTGCCACTCAACCTTTGCACTTGGTCTAAGTGCTCTATGTGTCCGATCCCATGACTGACACTCAAAGGTACCACTGACATATTAACCCGTTACGCTAAGGCCATACCCCATCACCTTTGCCGCACTAGTGGTCCAATACCACCTGGATCATAGTCCTATCTCTCCAAGACTAGGCCATCCGTCCATGAGTGGTCATCCCAGATCCACTCCTTAGCATCCTTAGGATGTTCATAGATATGGGGAACAACCTTCCCCAATATCCCTTTTTCAGTCCCCACCAAGTCCCTTTCTGTCTATGGCTATGTTTGCTAACACTGCCACTGGAATAAAGCCTGTAGGCTCGACCTCTAAGTCCCATTGTCCTTTGGGACTTCCTCACCATGTGACCATATCCTTAGTCACTACACTAGAGGATTGCTCCTTTTCCTTTTCACAGTTTGGGATTTTGGAACAATATTTCGGAACACCGTGGCCTTACGCGAGCCTCATGGGTACTCTCCCCACCTTCTGCCTTTTGGTGCTCTAGCCATGGGCTTAGAGCAAGGTTCTGTTGAGCCACACTAGGTATCCAAGTAGGTAGTGCCACCCACACTTAGACTGGGAGCATCGGCCATTCGATCTCCCGAGGGAACTAGAGGCGGCTCTTGAACACTTCACCAAGTTACCCCACTTGTCAGTCCATAATCACTTTAGCCTTGAACTTCCCAGTGGTTATCCCATCACCCAACACCTGAGCACATCCTTCCTGGGCCAAACTAGCCTTTCCTGGCCAAACTGGCTCCACTGGAGTCTGTAAGTGACTAATTTTTCCATTTTACTTTAGTCACTTAACTGCACATCCGACCACTTGGAGGAGTGTCATTCACAACCTCCATAAGTCCCAGTTAGGACTTGGGGTTTGCTAGCCCCAAGAATGGCATCCATGCCACTCAACCTTTGCACTTGGTCCAAGTGCTCAACGTGTCCGATCCCATAACCGACACCCCAAGGTATCATTGACATATCAGCCCGTTATGCTAGGCCACACCCATTCACTTTGGTCACATCGGTGGTCTAACACCACCTGCATTGCAATCCCGTCTCTCCAAGACTGGGCCATTCGTCCATGAGTGGGCACCCTAGATCCACTCTTTAGCATCCTTAAGATGCCCACAGACATGGGGAATAGCCTTCCCCAATATCTCCATTCTGGTCCCTACCAAGTCCCTTTCTGTCCTTGGCCGTGTTCGCCAACACTGTCACTGTATCAAGGCCCATGGTCTCGACCACTAACTCCCACTGTCCTCTAGGACTTCCTCACTGTGTGACTATGTCCTTGGTCAACACTAGAGGGCTATCCTTCTTCCTTTCCACAGTTTGGGACTTTGGGACAACATTTCGGAACACTGTGGCCCTACGTGGGCCTTGTGGGTACGCTTGGTTGATTTCCAGGCCAGAGAAAGATTTCAGTATTGTGTTACGTTGTGATGATCAGTTCGGGTATATGAGGGTCTAGGAGACGAACGCTTTGGGCTTTCACCCTCTCAGACTTGGACTCAGACTTAGGCTAAGGCTAGGTCTCAGCCTCGGCCTCGTCTCGGTCTCGGTCCCGATCTCGGTCTCGATCTCGATCTCAGTCTTGGTCCCAGTCTCGGACTCGACCTCGGACTCCATCTCGGGTCCTTTTCGGACTCCATCTTGGATTCCATCTCAGGTCCATCTCGGACTCCATCTCGGATTCCATCTCGGACTCCGTCTCGGTCCATCTCGGACTCCATCTCGGACTCCATCTCGGGTCCATCTCGGACTCCATCTTGGACTCCATCTCAGGTCCATCTCGGACTCCATCTTGGGTCCATCTCAGGTCCATCGCGGATTCCATCTCGGACTCCATCTTGGACTCCATCTCGGACTCCATCTCAGACTCCATCTCAGACTCCATCTCGGGTCCATTTCGGACTCCATCTCAGGTCCATCTCGGACTCTGCCACGTGTCATGTGTTGGTCCTCTTGTGTCCCTTTTCTAGAGGCTCACTTATTGCTTGTTTCATGGTTGTTCTTTGAGCACTTCGTTGGGAGTTCCACTCCCGCTCTCGACCTTTCAAGTCAGAGCTTTTAGTCCAAACGTGTTACGCTTGTTTGGCTTTCGCTTTAGTCACTACCACGTGGCACCTTTCGGCTCCACTTTGGGGCCCAGGGATTTTGTGTCTCACAACTCCACCACCCATAGACGAAGTTCGATGCCCTCATCGAACGATAGACTATTTCATAAAGTAATACCAGCATGTATTACCCTTTCCATCTTTTGCACCTCGCCAATATTTGTCAATGGTTTGACACCGAAGGCTCACCATGCCTTGTTCACCTTCTAAGGAGCATAGTGTTTCCAACTTAGAGACTCATTTGACCACTTGTGGTGGTTCTCTCTTTTTATTGGTTTAGTTCTTGCTAAACTTGTTAGAGATACCTTCTCTAACTCAATCCCACTACTCATTCTCGAGTAGTCTCACTTTCCATCGATATAACCCTTGCACTTTGGAATTTTTAATTCTGACTTCTCGAAGTCAATTTCCTGGGTGTCTCCGACACCTTGCATTGCACATATTGTGCAACTCCACTTCCCCATCCTAGAAAGTTCTCTACTTGAGGACACTATCATCCCTTCTTCAATTTCGTGCCACCTTTAGCACTAAGTTCCAATGATCATGATTTGTGCTAGGGTTGTCCACAACCCTATCATTTGGCTACCTTACCACTCCCACATTTGGAGCTTCCACTTTCGCCAAATCGGAGCAATTGAATCCATCCTTGGGAACACATTGCCTTTCCCACAATTCGTTAGCCCTCAATATCTTTTTGTTCTTGGCCTAACTTTGCCATTTGGATTCTTTCCCATGACTCCTATGGCTCTTTTTTTGGCCACTAGTCTTTTGCTCCTATCCTTGATTGTTGCACCCAGCAACATGGGATTGCTACTTCCATTCTCAAAGTATCCCTTTGGTTCCATAGCAAACACTTTACTTTCCTAAGTCCAGAGGGTGTTCACCCTTTAGTACGTCTCTTTAACATTTTCCACCATAGGCTCTATCCACGACTTAACGTTGAGACCCTCCCATGGATCCCTTATAGAGACTACTTTCCTCAGATTGACTATGCCATCGTATTGATATAGCTCATTTCCCTTAGGTGTTTTTCCCGCTTGGTCACCTTGACCAAGCCACACCATCATCAATAATTCCAAGTTCAAAGTGTTGATTGGACACTTTGAACTTGGAACTTTATCCTTTAAACCTTGCCCTTATTTTAGCCATAAAATCACCTAGTGATTTAACCTTGGCACCTTAACAGGTTTGCCAATAGGTACTAGGTCTTCCAGACCTTTAAGTTGTTCACCATGACCCCGAGGGCATCCCCCACACTTGGCGGTGCACCCAAGCTAGCCCTTCCGGCCAAGGGTCCATAGCAACTGAGACTGGGTGTCCCCATCTCATTCACTACGTCCTTGGTGCCACTTGCACCAAAGTATTCAAGTTAGATATGCCGAGCTTTCACACTAAGCAATCTAACCGTGTATCATGACTCCGGGGCATCCCCCACTTGGCGGTGTGCCCAAGCTAATCTCCTTACTAAGAGTCCATGACCACCAAAAAAAGAATGTCCTCATATTCCAAACTATCACCTTGCCCTAGTGAATTGGGATTCGAACCCAAGTACTAGAGGGTCGGGACTCGAACCCAACCTCCGTATATGCATTTACGGACGGCATCACATAGAAATCCTGGCGTGACTCCCCACATCGGTGCACCAACATATACTTAAAGCGCGCTACAGATCACAACTTAGGAATCTAGTTCCTCCGCACTGCCAATTCCTCTCACTTGACAAGTTTGTGATCATGCATGGACTCCTCCATGCTTGGCCCTATGGGCCACCCCTTTGAAGTTGGCTCCTTCAACTAGGGTATTTGTTCCCTCGACTTGCTAATCTCACTTAGCAAGTCATCCGACCACCGTAACATAGTTCATGCATAAGCGTGAAAGTCCTTAACCATCGACTTTCGATCAAAGCCCTTTCTTTGAACACTCGGGAATTACTTCCCTCACCTTGATAGCCTTGCCTCTCGGCAAGTTTCAAGACCACGCTTCTGCTGCGCCACTCTGATTTCGCGCGTTCTATAAACCATTTACACTTGGACGTCTAAGTATTTATCTACCTAGGGGGAATGTTCAAAGAACTCTGTTCCTTAGCTTGCTAAGGTCTCTCCTTTCATAAGCTTTCTAATTGCCATATAGTTTAACATGGACAATCCCATGTTTTAAACTCTCCATGGCATCCCAGTCGTTAGTAATAACATGCTTGAGCACCCACTTAATTTTCCACTCCCAACCACCCTTGGTCATGCCTGTCAATTCCTATGGTTCAGTTCTATCCCTTTACTACTTGCCTTTTGGCCTCATACATTTCCTTTGGTCATTCTCCTCTAAACTAGAAAGATAACTTTGCACTTTCTACCATGCCTTGGTAAGTATTCATAGGGATGAATCTACTCGACAGCCTAGGGAGTGGTTCTTCAATTTGGGTATACTCACATTGTAATTCCACACACTGGGATTACCGTTGTTACTTATGGGCCTTTATATGCCCATCACTAACCTTGCCAAAATCCCTCTTTGGCTTTGTCCAATTTGGGTAGACGGACTTCTCCCGTCTCCACAACCTTAGACATTTGGATAGCACCTCTTATCCTTCATTTGCTAGGGACTTTGTCCCTTGGGCATTATCCATTGCCCTCATGACACCAAACACCACCTTCTGGTGTTCTAGAGTGCTTAGGTGTCCCAATGATAGCTTATTTGGAAATGAGCATTCCCTTTACGATATTGACTTACTATCTCGCAGCATAAGCAATTTATCCCTCATAAGGGTATATCTAACTTCTTTATCCCAATTAGAAGTCTTAGGTAGTTACCTTCTACCAGTTTAACCAATTATTTTGCACCTTTTGTTTAGTTGCCTCATAGTTGTCAAGTCCTTCAACTCATTGCTGGTGCTTCCACACCTTCATCATTATCTGGGTCACCACACTCTAACCGCATGCCTTCCAGCTTAGGCTATGCTATTCCCATTTCCATTGGGATTCCTTTGGAAGGGGTTCTCATAAACCCGCCAATTTGACCTCAATGCAGCACACCTTGGCACATTTAGTGTCTCCACACAATCGGCTCCACAAGCTTACCTTTATGACACTTTTTACTTATGTCTAGGTCTTTTTGCCAAGACCAATATGGTTGTCTTTTATGCCAATTATCCATTAGCACTGCACCATGCACAACTTTGCGTCAAAGTTGTTTTCTTCTGGGAAACTCCTTCTCACGATTTTAGCATGGCACCTTCTGCCATCAATGAGACACACACTGTTCTCATACTTGGATCTCAAGATCCTCCCCATCCTTTTTGGGGCACCACACACCTTAGTCCAAATGCTTCCATCAATCCCTTAAGATTATTCTTTGACTCTATTAGAGTCATTAGACTTTTGGACTTTGCTAATTCGACGACCCATGAGGTCCTACTTTTGAGGTGCTAGCTCACTGGAATACAACTCCTTGTATTCACGTCCTACTCACAAGGACCATCTTTGCAAGTGTTACTCCGACACTTGATTTTGTTCTCTAAGGGCAACCTTTTGCCCCTTATGACCACTTGTCCATGTGATGAGAATACCAACTCATCCTCTAAGTACACCCCCAACTCCTTTGTTCCAACATTTATTAAAGGTAGCCTCGATTACCATTTCAAGGACTTGTGTCCTCTTCCGTATTTGACTTCCCACAGTCATCAATTGCGGTCTCAAACTTATGAGCACCAGCCTCAACTACATAAGGGTAATCTTGTGACTCCTTTATTATTTTGGAGTCTACCTCTTTCCCGTGATCCCAACTATAGTTGTTTACCACAACTACATTAGCTCATTTGCTGCGTCAAACGCTCATCCGGATCACATCCTCAACTCTTTGAGGAAACCTTTATACTGTTCCCAATATCCCAAAATCGTTCCCTTACTAGCCTTTTCCATCCACCACATTGCGTACAAGTTCACGTATGAACTTGAGTGGAGAGCCATGTCCTCTTGACATGCTACTCCTCGAGGATAGGCCATACTTAGGACCTTCCAATTCCAATACAAGTGGTGATATACTTGGCCACCAATAAGAGTCAGACTAAGGAACAGCTCTGATACCAAGTTGTAAGCGATTAATTTTTCCATTTTACTTTAGTCATTTAACTGCACATCCGACCACTTGGAGGAGTCTCATTCACAACCTCCATAAGTCCCAGTTAGGACTTGGGGTTTGCTAGCCCCAAGAATGGCATCCATGCCACTCAACCTTTGCACTTGGTCCAAGTGCTCAACGTGTCCGATCCCATGACCAACACCCCAAGGTACCACTGACATATCAGTTTGTTACGCTAGGCCACACCCACTCACCTTGGTCACATCGGTGGTCTAACACCACCTACATTGCAATCCCGTCTCTCCAAGACTGGGCTATTTGTCCATGAGTGGGCACCCCAAATCCACTCCTTAGCATCTTTAAGATGCCCACAGACATGGGGAATAGCCTTCCCCAATATCTCCGTTCCGGTCCCTACCAAGTCCCTTTCTGTCATTGGCCATATTTGCCAACACTGTCACTGAATCAAGGCCCACGGTCCTGACCATTAAATCCCACTATCCTCTAGGACTTCCTCACTGTGTGATTGTGTTCTTGGTCAACACCAGAGGGCTATCCCTCTTCCTTTCCATAGTTTGGGACTTTGGGACAATATTTCGGAACACCGTGGGCCTCGTGGGTACTCTCCTTGCCTTCTACCTTTAGGTGCTCTAGCCATGGGCTTAGTGCAAGGTTCCGTTGAGCCACACCAAGTATCCAAGTAGGTAGTGCCACCCACACTTGGACTGGGAGCAAGTCGATCTCCCGGGGGAACTAGAGCCGGCTCTTGAACACTTCACCAAGCTACCCCGTTTGTCAGTTCGTGTTCACTCTAGTTTTGGACTTCCCAGTGAGCAGCTCATCACCCAACACTGGGTATAGCTTTCTTGGGCCAAACTGGCCTTTCCTGGCCAAACTGGCTCCACTGTAGTCCTCCCCCTTACTATACTTTTGGAGCTCACCAAAACCCCCAGGGTTTGGGAGACAAATGCTTTGGGCTTTGACCCTCTTAGACTCGGACTCGGACTCGGACTCAGGCTCAGGCTCGGTCTCAGCCTCGGCCTCGGTCTCGATCTCGGTCCCGATCTCAGTCTCGGTCCCAGTCTCGGTCTTGACCTCGGACTCCATCTCAGGTCCTTCTCGGACTCCATCTCGGATTCCATCTCAGGTCCATCTCGGACTCCGTCTTGGTCCATCTCAGACTCCACCTCGGGTCCATCTCGGACTCCATCTCGGGTCCATCTCGGACTCCATCTCAGGTCTATTTCGGACTTCATTTCGGGTCCATCTCGGACTCTATCTCGGGTCCATCTCGGGTCCATCTCGGACTCCATCTCGGACTCCATCTTGGGTCCATCTCGGACTCCATCTCGGGTCTATCTCGAGTCCATCTTGGACTCCATCTTGGACTCCATCTCGAACTCCATCTCGGGTCCATCTCGGGTCCATCTCGGACTCCATCTCAAGTCCATCTCGGACTCTGCCACATGTCATGTGTTGGTCCTCTTGTGTCCCTTTTCTAGAGGCTCACTTATTGCTTGTTTCACGCTCTTTCTTTGAGCACTTCATTGGGAGTTCCACTCCCGCTCTCGACCTTTCAAGTTTGAGCTTTTAGTCCAAAAGTGTTACGCTTGTTTGGCTTTCGCTTCGGCCACTACCACGTGGCACCCTTTCGGCTCCACTTTGGGGCCTAGGGATTTTGTGTCTCATAGAGTCCTCCCCCTACTATACTTTTGGAGCTCACCAGGGTCTGAGAGATGAACGCTTTGGGCTTTTACCCTTAGACTCGGACTCGGGCTTGGGCTCGAGCTCGGGCTTAGTCTCAGCCTCGACCTCGGTCCCAGTCCCGATCTTGGTCTTTGTCTTGGTCTTGGTCTCAATCTCGACATCAGATGCCATCTCGAGTCCATCTCAAACTCCATCTCGAGTCCATCTCAGACTCCATCTTGAACTCCATCTCGGGTCCATCTTGGGTCCATCTGGGGTCCATCTCAGACTCCGTCTAGGGTCCATCTCGGACTTCATCTCGGGTCCATCTTGGGTCCATCTCAGACTCCATCTCAGGTCCATCTTGGGTCCATCTCGGGTCCATCTTGGGTCCATCTCGGACTCCATCTCAAACTCCATCTTGGGTCTATCTCAGACTCCATCTTGGGTCCATCTCAGACTCCATCTTGGGTCCATCTCGGACTCCATCTCAGACTTTATCTTGGATCCATCTCGGACTCCATCTTGGGTCCATCTCGGGTCCATCTTGGACTCCATCTTGGGTCCATCTCGGGTCCATCTCGGACTCTTCCACGTGTTATGTGTTGGTCCTCTTGTCCCTTTTCTAGAGACTCACTTATTGCTCACTTCGTGCTTGTTTTTCGAGCACTTTGTTGGGAGTTCCACTCCCACTCTCAACCTTTCAAGTCGGAGCTTTTAATCCAAACGTGTTACCCTCGTTTGGCTTTCGCTTCGGCCACCACCACGTGGTGCCCTTTCGGCTCCACTTTGGGGCTTAGGGATTTGTGTCTGACAACTCTACCACCCATAGATGAAGTTCAATGTCCTCATCGAATGATATACTATTTTATAAAGTAATACCAGCATGTATTACCCTTTCCATCCTTGGCCCCTTGCTAATATTTGTCAATGGTTTGATACCAAAGGCTCACCATGCCTTGCTCATTTTCTAAGGAGCATAGTTTCTCCAACTTAGAGACTCATTCGACCACTTGTGGTGGTTCTCTTTTTTTATTAGTTTAGTTCTTGCTAAACTGTTAGAGATACCTTCTTTATCTTCATCTTACTACTCA